>NC_063168.1:42493561-42793561 GCF_023159225.1 Perognathus longimembris pacificus | reverse complement strand
TAATTGTATCCTCTCTGTACATCACCTTTATTATAACAATAAAAACAAGGAAGAATGAGTAAAAGAAACAAAAAAATATTAACAGTTAAGTATGTGATATGCATT
The DNA here is from genome assembly GCF_023159225.1 of Perognathus longimembris pacificus. Lineage (NCBI taxonomy): Eukaryota > Metazoa > Chordata > Mammalia > Rodentia > Heteromyidae > Perognathus > Perognathus longimembris. The sequence continues at coordinate 42,793,456 of NC_063168.1, read as the reverse complement.
TCAGTATAGAGATTTGGGGATGGGAAATTATTTCTTGTAGGGATTGTTCTATGCCTTTTAGGATGGTAACTAGAATTTCTGTGGTGTAGCTGCTAAAATCTACTAGTAGTCTACCTAGGAGCAATTCTAACTTTAAACTGAAAAGCACAGACTTTGGAAAGGGAAATAATTTTGCTAGTCTATACTAATAATTTATATAAAGGTTATCTCATTTAAATATCTATTGTGAGTAAGTTCGTTTCCAGCTATACTTTCCATTTTACACGAGAGAAATATTAAATAATGTGAGAATTATGGTCTATATTTGGTGATACATAAAGAAAATGGAAATAATAAGAAATTTGTGAAATTATATGGAAATACAGCCAATATAATATGTCCTTCATAGTTACATCATAGAACATTGAAATTTAAACAGGGTTTTAGTTTGGAATACAGTAAAAAATCTGTAAGTTTCATTCTGATCACTGAAAGCTCTGTTTTTTGTTTTTTATTAAATTGAGCAGTGACAGTAATTTGAGATAAAGCTTGAAGACGAAGATGTGTCAAGCTCAGGATATTTCCTGGTTGATATGCTCTGGATACAACATGAAGGCTGGAAAAGGATGGGATTAAAAAGAATGGAGGCAATGAGTTTGTTGTGGTAAAGAGAAATCAGCTCCTAAACCTAAAGTGGGAAAGAAATAAAATAAACTTGCTAACCTGCTAATTCATTTACAACAAGAGATGGAACAGGGGAGACAGTAGTATCCCTTCATATGCACAAACCTCATCACTTAGTGCTCAAAATGCAACCCCAACTCCAAAAGGCCAGGGGCTGTGTTGGCAGTTACACGCTGGAATCTGGTTGCATAGACTTCCTACAATGCAAAAGATAGTCCACTATGGCTCATATAGAATCTTGATGTTGGCTAAATGCCCATTTAGGCAAATAATTAGTTTAGAATAATAGTAGAGTGGAATTCCATATTAAGTGCAAAAAGCAAGTATTTCTGGCACACTTTTATTGTTCACTGATTCTTTTTCCAGAATACCAATGATACATAAAATTGGACAAATTTAAAATGTACTGGGTTTGGAAATTTTCCAAGAGGTGTTCAACATTTCACAAAAAGAATATTTCTTCAATGTAACACCTCTCATGGTATTATTCACCAATGTAAACCACTTCTATTAGTGAGCAAGTGTACCTTCATATTCATTAGGTCTCTACAATTAGATACAAGCAGCTGACTGCCTACTTATGCCTCCTATTACTGACATGCCTGTGTGATGCTTACAATTTTACAAAAATAGTTTGCATGATATTTTTCTCTTATATTGCACTATAGGATATCTCTAGACTTACTTGTCTCATTTAAGCCATTGTACCTAATTAGATTGTTCTTTTGATGAACTTGATTTTTAAAAGAAAAATATAAATATATTTTAATGTATTATAATTGAGACTTTGACAAAAATTATATATTGTCTTATACATGTAACTACAACAACAAAATGATAAACTTCATAAATAGTTATTGTAGTAGAAGGCTAAATGAGAAGAAAAAGGACAAAGCAACAATATCAAATTCCTTGATGTGAAATGTTTTTGTAATTAAGAACCAAAAGGAAAACATGTCCACTCTTTCACAGTGTTCAGATTAAGTACTTGATATGTGTTAGGCATAGGTGTAGGAATTCAGGATACAGAGGCCAACACAAGTCAATAATGATCTATGTCATAATGAACTTCTCATTTTAAAACAGAGGGATGGTAAATAAGTGAAATGTAATAAGAAAAGTAAGTTCCTCTGAGGAACTTGCATATGTGTGTTTTAATGTGTCTCTTGGAAGAGAAGAAGCTAGCATTTAATTTGGCCCCAAACCTCTTCTTCACCATCCTTCTGGTTTTATTTTATTTTCTATTCTAAATTGAATTTTCTATTCTGAATTTCCTTTCAACGTCTACACCAGTTCACACTGAGCTTTACATTATCCTCTTGTTTAACATTATCTGCCATTTTATATTATTTCTACAAGGGAAGCTGATTCACCAATGAGACAGGAAGCTTCTAGAAGGGATCCAAGCCTTATGTTTCTTTCTGCTCTGTCATATACCCAGGAGAGTGCTTTATCCAGAGAGTGATCCACCGTGATCAATGTTTATGGAGATTTGAGAAATAACTTTGAGAATCTAAATTTTCCTGAATAATTCATTTCTACTTCCTGGTGCAATATAAAATAAAGTAAGGAAGTAATAACTATGACCATTAGATATTTCGAACAGAGTTCACATCCTGATTCAGCCAATTATCATTATAAATGTAGCCAAATTTTCAGGATCTGTAGTCTTGGTTTCCAGAAGAGAGAGCAATGAAAACCTTATGGGGTTGTTCCCAGAGCACTTAGCAAATTGGAGGGGGAAAGGGGAGGAGTAATAGGTCAACATGTATAGCACATTTCCAATTCAACAGCTTAAGAGCTGTGCTTTCATGACTGGAAGCATACAGCCTAAATATCTCAAATGGGAGTGGACCGTGTCTAATACATCTCATCACATGAACTGTAAAAACAGAGCATGCTTCAATGTGAAAATGAGTCTCATGATGTGTCTACCTTCAAGGGATAATTTTGAGTCTTAATAATTGTTATTGTATGTGATGTGGCATGCAGATGAAAAATATAAAAAATGTTCAATGTCAAAAATCAATTCTTTGAAAGCAAAACAGAAACTGCTTATTACAAATATGTATATATAGATGTGTGTATTATATATATATATGTATATACTATATGCTAAATCAGGGCTCCTCTAAATGCTCCAGGTAGGAAGTAGTTGGCCCACACTTCCTTATACACTTTTTAAAATGATATTCACAGGCTGATAATGTTCAATTTTAATGAAGTTTACAACTTGTTATTCTTCCTGTGGAGAAATGATATGTGATACCGAGCATTTCAAGAAATTATATATCAGCAAATCCCACTTCCTATTCATTGACTCAGGTTAAAATCAGCTCATGTTTTATTTCTACAAATGCAAGTCAAAGCACAATAAAAACTAACACTTACTTCCAACTTTCACAAAATTCTTTCAGCATAATTTGATCAGTTTTTCCACTTAGACAATTCTGTTCTCATTCTGTGGACCACCTTGTGGAGACTTCACATCCCAAACTTCCTACTTTTTGCTATAAATACTCAGGTTCACTGTAGGGCTTGGGCTTCACTGATGTAAATTCTATGCACAGAATCTGACCAAAAATTGGTTCCACAGATCATGAGGTAGAGCAGCCTATGCAGGATTTAGGGCATGGAAGACTCAACTGAGTAAAGGAAGTAGTCAAGAAATTTCCAGCTCTACTAGAAAGGAAACCTGCTACAGTGAGTATGTGGTCCAATGCATGTAATGTTACATATTGGGGAGAGTTCCCAGAGATTAGAGAAGTAAGCAAGGGTAGCAGAACAAACAACATAGAGTGAACTGTGCTTGGGAACATGGTCTAGGATTCAAAGTTTAAGATCTTCATTAGCTGAGAATCCAGGCAGAAATAGATTTTTCTGTTGAATGGAGGACTCAAAAAGTCTTTGAGTAACCAAAATGAGGATTTGTTGTCTGCAAAATAACAGCAAAAAGGATATATCTGTTAATGTCAACTGACTACAAATGATAGTTGTGAGACCTAATAGAACATAGACAGACTAAGCCTTGAGAACTGACTCAACAGGTCTCTCTCTTTGGCTCTCTCTTTCCCTACTTTCTCTCTCTCTCTCTCTCTCTCTCTCTCTACACACACACACACACACACACACACACACACACACACACACGTCCTAGGGTTAGAGAAGCAGCATTTTAGCATTTTAATCTGAAGTTGACCTTAGTCAGTCATTAGTCATAAAAATATAAAGTGAAAACTGCACATAATTATATAGCGGAGATATTATGAATGGGATGAAAATCACAGCTCATGATCCTGTTAGTAAATAAAAGCTAGGAGAGGCAAAGCTTTGCCCTGTCTACAACTAGCAGAGTACAGTTACAGCTATTCAAGAGGGTTCAAAGAGTAATTATAGAGAAGTGAGTTAAACTCTGTAAGTAGTGGTTACACATCATTTAATGAGATAATCTATTTAGCCATCATTTCCTTTCTTGAAGAGGAAAAATTTTAAGTAGGGTTTTTAAAATATGATGCTGCAAATCTACCAGTTTAAAAGTGAATTTATTAATAAATCATATATGAAAGCTCCTCAAGCCTTCACTTAAGCTCTGCCACAGCATCATAAATAAGTATAGCTGCTTGGGGTCATACACTGTCATTGCTACATATAAGCAAATCATACAAAAAGTAATCTGGTGTATAGCAAGACAGAAACTGCCCAAGCTGACATTTGAAAGCATTTCAACCACAGAGATATAACAGAACACCTCCCCAAAACATTTCTTATAGAAAACATAGTACTTTAAATCTCACAGACAGATGTAAACAGTAAATCCTCTTTTACAACCCAAAACGCATTGTTGAATTTGAGATTTTTTATACATGTAAGAATATTAAGCCTACAACATTTGGCAATGTGGGGGTTTGTTAACTCACACAGGTCGGCTCTATGAATAAAGTTGATTTAAAAGCTTAAAAAAAAGAAAATATAGTATTTTATCCTCATTAGCACCCAGAACCTAGTGAACGGGAATTAGATAATTATTGGATGAGTTAATGATTGAAAGAATTAAGTTCATTAGCATCATTAACCAGGTCTAAAGCAGCAGACTGGAGAGTGAGTTTAAAGTTGACCTATACAACTTAAAGACAATAGAGGGGTTAGTAAGATACATGAAGCATATTTGAGGGCAAAACAGCAAAACTGTGTCTGTCTCAGCTCTAGACACTCAGATCCTCTTCAGGTATTAGGACAGAAAAATATTCAGTTATTTCTTACATGGAAGCAAAACTGGTTTGTACTACTTGTAACAGTTGATGTCGCTTCACCAAATCAATGAACACCGGCAGTCAGTGTGACACTGGAGTCTATTCTTCTACCACAAAACTGCACTACCCTCTAAAATGAAGTCAGAAGAATACGTGGAAGATAAAAGTGGAATTGTGTGGACTCACTAAGTTTTCTAAATACTGTGTGCACTTTCAACATCAGAGACGTTTTCCTTTCTCTCTCCTTTCTCTTTCTTTCCTTCCCTCTTTCTTCCTTCATTCTTTTACCTCCCTCCCTCCCTTCCTTCCTTTTCTTTCTTTTGTTCTTTTGTTCTCTCCCTCCCTTCCCTCCCTCCCTTCCTCCCTTTCTCCCTCCCTCCTTCCCTTCTATCCTTTCTGCCTTTCCTCTTCCATTCATTCTGCCATTCTTTCTCTCACCTTGGTACTTTAGAGATATAAAAGGAATCATAACTATGCGTTCTGTAAAACTGTGATGAGGTTATAAAGTTGTTAATCAGAGACAACTATGAGCATAGGGCATTCTTGGTTATCATTACTGGGACAGTAATGATGATGGCACCTACTAGATAGAAATAACAATATTGCCACTTGCCTTGCAAGGCATAGAACAGCATAAGAAGAGGAGAGGAGGGGAGGGGAGGGGAGGGGAGGGGAGGGGAGGGGAGGAGAGGAGAGGAGAGAAAAATATTACTTAGCCCCAAAATATCAACAAGGGCCAATAAGGTGAAAAATTCTGCAAAACATACATTTTCAACTTTTCATAGATTACAGTCAATAAATTGAGTCTTTTATTGACTTCTCTTATGCACTAAATTTACTAACAAATTCAAATTGAAGTTTTAAGTATTAAGGTTAAAATTCCTTCTTGTTCTCAGAGAGGAAAAGTCCTCTCAAATTGTCTATATTAGCTAAAAATTGTTTTTCCTAGTTTTTCCCCCCCCCAAATGTAAATGAATTTTAAATAACATTTAAAACAACTGATAATTTATTATCATGGCTTTTAAATCATTGGTGGTTTGTAGCTCATTAATTATCTACTGGAAACAGTAAGAAATATCTTAGTAATGCAAAAGGCAGAGGTGCATCCAAAGGTTAGCTTTTATGCTGAACCCTCTCCACATTTCCTAACTGGAAGTAGCTTGCAACATGTCTTAGAAAAAAAAAAAAAGCAACATGAGATTAAAAAAAAAACCCTCTGTTTACTTTTCTTGAGCAATGCTCCAAGTTTCTGCACCAAAGTATATTGTAGTATACTAAAAACTCTTGGAAATTGGATAATTTTTGTGGTATAGCTGGAAAGATGACTAATGGGAAGCAAGGTCAAAGTAACTGGAGGTTTGTATTTTCCACAATTGAAGAGAAAATAGTTGCAGAGTAAGACATTATATACTTTGGAATGAAACAATAACAAGCTACCATTGTATCCAGCTCTGGACTAGTTATGGTGAGACCCAAGAAACTCAAACAGTGTTAGCTTTTGTCAAGTATGATTTCTAATTCTTCATTTCACCTCTTAAAAGTGAGAATATTATGCTAAGGATATGGCTCAGTTGTACAGCTCTTCAGCCCTCAAACCTATAATGCCCTCCCTGGGTTTGAGCTCCATTACTATAAAAAAATGAATCCACATTTGTCCTATTCCCAAATTAATCATTTATATTCCTTCTAGCTATTAGAAGTGTCTTTTTTAAAAATAGAAAAAAATACTGGTGAATCCTATTACAAGCATATTTTTAAAAATTTAATTTTAGATTATTTGTTGCTCTTTTATAAAAGTCTATTCTATCAAATAGAATGTCTTTTATACAAATCATTTTTTGTATGATCTTTAATCCTAATAGTTTGTGTGTGGACATGATGGAAATCCTCAAAACTTGCTCTATAGAAGCTAAATTCATGTGCAAGTAGAATTTTATTCTTTTCCTTTCCCATGTTGAATGTTTCTTTTCTTTTCTTTTTCCCCTGCTAATTTCCCTAGCTAATTTCTCTGGCTTGTACCTACAATGCAATTTTCAATAGAAGCAGTAATAATGATTATCATTATCTTGCTCCAGATCTTAAGGGGAAGAGCAATTTGTCAGTATTCAGTGTAGAAATGGTATCAGTCATGCATTTTCAAAAAAATGCTCTTTAACAAGTTGAGGAATTTCTCTTGTTTTCCTAGTTTGCTAATGCAGTAGTTAATTTCCAGTGTTAAACCAACATCACATTCAAAATCCTACTTAGTTGTTGTATGATGTCATATTCATATGTTGTTAGTTTCTATTCTCTAAAACACTATATAGATTTTTTTTCTGTCTATTTACAGTAAACTGAACTTCAATAGCAAATTCATTGGTATTGGCATTGTGTCAATTCAGATGTACATATATTTGCAGTTTTCATTCATTTCAAGTATGTCTGGCTTTGGTGTAAATACTAAAGACAAAAAATACCCTGGCATGTATTGATCATGTAGATAAAGTGGAGCCATCGTGGGTCACTAACTAGAATGTACAATAACAAAATCACTTTGGAAAACATATTAGTAGCTTCTCAAAATATTAATTTCTTCATGACCCAGAAATCCCACTCTTAGACAGGTATCTAAGAGAATTAATTAACATAAATTCACACAGAACATTCATGTTTACAGCAGCATTATACAAAGTAACCAAAACAGAGAAACAACTCAAATGTTGATTACCTGACTGATGAACAACAAAATAAGCTATCATCATGCATTTAAAATCACTCAGACACTAAAAGGAATGAAGTGTTAATATATAGTACAATATTAAGACATTATGGGGCTGGGGATATAGCCTAGTGGCAAGAGTGCCTGCCTCGGATACACGAGGCCCTAGGTTCGATTCCTCAGCACCACATATACAGAAAAAAACGGCCAGAAGCGGCGCTGTGGCTCAAGTGGCAGAGTGCTAGCCTTGAGCGGGAAGAAGCCAGGGACAGTGCTCAGGCCCTGAGTCCAAGGCCCAGGACTGGCCAAAAAAAAAAATAATAATAAAAAAAAAATATTAAGACATTATGCTAAATGAAAGAAACCACATAAAAATTATACATACTGTATAATTTCATAATATAGATGCCCTGAATAGGGTAACCCATACAACCAGAAAGTCGTTTAATTGTTGCCATTGGATGAATAGGGGAGAGAAAAAGGAGTGATTGCTAATCATCACAGTATTTCTTTGGGGATGATGAAAATACCCTGGAATTAAAAGAACACTGGTCAGTGAACAACCTTGTGAATATGATAAAAAAAAAAAAATCCGATAAACTATACACTTTAAAAGAAGATTCTAAACTTTGTGATTGAGTATTGTGGTTCAAACCCATCCCAGGCAGGAAAGTCTATGAGACTCGCAATTAACTACCAAAAAGCCAGAAGCAAAACTGTAGCTAGCCTTGAACAAAACAGCTAAGGGACAGTGCTCAGGCTTTGAGTTCAAACCTTAGCACAAAGAGGAAAGCAGAGGGGAAGAAGGGGAAGGAAGGAGAAAAGAGGAGTATAAAGAAATTAAATTCTATAGTTTGTAAATTGTACACACACACACACACACACACACACACACACACACATACACACAAACACCACATCATTTATCGCACTTTCCTGAAGCATGGAATTTTACACTGCAAGTAGCATTTCCTTATAGCTCACACTAACACTTTTTTCAAAGAAAAGAAAACCTGAGATCCCCAAAACATAAATAACTTTTCAAAAATAAATCACATTTAGTTATATGAAGAAAATTTTAAATATTATTTGTAGTCCTGAATTGCTCCCACAAAAATCTCTGCAAACAACTACACAGAGAAATGATCTAAAAAGCAACTACTTTGATTTCACCCTTGTTCCCCAAAGCAAGAGTTTTGCATGCATGTCATTTTGCTATTTTGAAAGTTTCAACAAATGTCCTTTGGTATGCCTAATCCAAGAGATGAGAAAATAAACAAGCATCAGGCATTTGTCTCCATGAGAAGATTAGTAAAAAAGACAGCATCCACTTTGCCTCTCTGTATCAGATGGATATGGAAGCTCTTCAAAGAATCCAAGGATTCTTTCACCAAGCCCTCTTCTATTTCCTTCCTTTTTTTCTCCCTTCCTCCCTTCCCTCCCTTCCTCCTTTCCTTCCTTTCTTCCTGGTTTAGTTTTGTGTCTCTCTGTCTCTGTCTCTGTCTCTGTCTCCTCTCTCTCTCCTCTCTCTCTCTCTCTCTCTCTCTCTCTCTCTCTCTCTCTCTCTCTCTCTCTCTCTCTCTCTCTCTCTCTCTCTTCAGTTCCTTCTTTCCTTCCTCTGTCCCTTACCTCCTTTTCTAAATATCAATTTGATGTTTCTAAGGTAGTCATCCTTCTGGATAAGTGCAACGGAAATCTACTCAAAATTTAAATAAATTGAAACCTACAAACCTATTTGAAGAAAAATAACTGAGCTTTTAAAAAGAATAATTACACAAAATAAATGCTGGGTAGAAAACCAAGGTAATGAAGTCAATATATAGCAGCAGAAAAAAGCTATAGTCTTGAATGTTAAAACAATATAAAGCATCTAAGTAAGAAACACATGTCAGTAGTGACCATTAGCTAAGGTATACTGGAAGAAAGTCTATTTGCTGCTATTGTGATGATGATGATGATTACATCTCAGAAGTGTCTATGATAATATTTGGAGTATTTCATTTTCTTTTTTATTTTTGTTAGATTTATTTTATATTATCTTAAGAAATATACTTAATTTGACATTTTTATTTTACTATTTTCACGATTCCTTTTTTAATGCAAAATATGTTAAAACTTTGGAGAGCTTTACTGCTACATTTTTCTAATAATTATAACCAATGAGAATAGCAAAAATGTTCATCAGTAAGGTAATGTTTAAGTAAGCCTTGGCTTTAAAATATCTAAAACATAACTCAGCAGTTAAAAATAACTACACTGAAAAAAAAGTAACTATACTGTCAAAAGGTAATGGTTAAAAGGCAATCTGAAGAATATATTTTGTATAACATTACTTGGGTAAATTTAACTCAAAGCCCAGGTGCCCCACAATAGATGAATGGATCAATAAAATGTGGTGTGTGTGTGTGTGTGTGTGTGTGTGTGTGCACGTGCATATGCACACATACACACACACACTGGATTTCTATGCATCCATAAGAAAGAGTGACATTGCCCCATTTGTAAGGAAATGGAAAGAATTGGGAAAAAAAATCATAATAAGTAATGCGAGCCAGTCCTAAAGAAACATAGATTCTATGGATTCCCTCAAAAAGGAACACAATATCTCAGTGACTATGTACATATGTTCATATAAGATGATGCAAAAAAATGAACTCCAAGATACAGAAACAAGGGGTTTTTCATTGTTGTTGATATTTTTAATGTAGTTGTTGAAGTTATTTCTTATTTCTTACATTTTTCTTCCCTATGGTTTATTCTCTGTTGTCACTATATTTGATTTTGGTACCTTGGGTATTGTATATATATTTATCTGAATTCATGAAGGGAACAGGGACATCAAAATGGTGAGACAAAACATAAAAGGTGAACCAATGCCACAGAGATACTTATAAGACCATATGGTGTAAACTAACTGTACCACTGGGATGGGAGAATTGGGGAGGAGGGAAGGTGGGAGAAAAATGAGGGAGGAGATAATAAGTTTGACAAGAAATGTACTTATAACTTATGTATGTAACTGTCACCCCTTTGTAGATCTTTATGACAATAAAATTAAATTTCAAAAAATTAACCAAAAGCAAAATGATGCAAGCATGAAGAGTCTAGAGTAATCTCAAAGTGTTTTCATTTGTCAAGAACATTAAATTCATAAGAATAGAAAAAGCACATACATTTTCTGTTGCCATTTGGATTTATTTAAAAGTGTTTTATTTTCTTCAAGTAGTTGTACAAAGGCGGTACCATTCAACAGAACAGTTTATTAATACAGTGCCTCTTTGTAAATGTCACCCTTATTAACATTCTCATCCACCCTTCCCATTCTATTCTTTCTCTCATCTTTCTTAATTTTTAGCCAATGTATTGAATTGTTTTACCATTTAACAAAGCAATTAATGTATACAATGAATCTTGATCTGTGTCATTCCTTCAAATTCTTAATTCCCCTTTGTCCCATCTCTTCCCTTATTTTTCTTGATTCTGCGGTATACACAGTCCACCCTTCATTCTTCTACACCACTCCTTGTGATCCACCTTTTGTTGGGTTTTCAGTTAGTCTTTCTACAGAATTACATTATTTGCACTCTCCATAGAATCTATTATCCTTTAGTCAATTAATTTATAACTGCTTGCTTACAACATGTTGTATTGTAGGTTATGAAGACCTAACAATGGCCAATTGACACATACAAAAATATTCAACATATTGGGCCATAAAGGAAATACAAGTTAAACTAAACAAACAAACAAAAAACCCACTGAGATTCCACATCACCCCAGTTAGAATGGTTAATATCAAGAAAACTAATAATAACAATTGCTGTTATACCGTAGGTAGGAATGTAAGCTTGTTCAACGAGTTTGGAATGTAGCATGGAAATTCCTCAAAAACTAAACACAAATCTTACACTGGCCCGTTTTGAAGAAACAGAATTTAAAACCAGATGAAACATAAATACTGTATGTGCATCTCATAAGTAGCTCAAATAAATAAACTGAATTTACTATATGTTAAGATTGTTTTAGTTTGGGAAATCCAGGAGATTTGATTTACCATAGCTGGCTTTAATAAGGAAAACAAATATTTGCATTTTAAGGTGAACAATCAGCACAGAAAGCAAGCAAGAAAAATATTTGAGCTGCCACAAGAAAAGATTGGAAGCACAGAAACAGTGGGACAAAGTGTGAATCAATTCAGCAGTGAAACACACTAGACACTATGCTGGAAATGAACCATACAACTTGGGGTTGGGGAGTGGGAAGGAAAAACTGGGAAGGAAACGTACTCATTACCTGACTAATGTAACTGTAACCTCACTGTACAACACTTTTACAATTAAAAAGAAACATATACATAAACTATTAATTATAAACAATTATTCCATCCCTTAGGTTATTGTTGTTGTTGATATTGTTTTGCTTGTTTTCAAGTAGAAAACAAATATCCCAGATTTACAATGTAGATTCAATACATATCTGGAGTTCAAGCAGTGTCAACAAAGAGAGGATTTTGTTCGTTGCTGTCTTCATAAGAAAGATATCATACTGCATATATACAAATAAAAAATATTCTCTAGGATTTGAGGCTTATTCCTGTATAAATTACATATGAGACTCTACAGGGTTTTCTATTTGCTACTACAGAAAAAAGGAATGGGAACCCAAAGGGGAGGCTTAAGGAAGAGAAGAGAAAGAGGAGGGTAATATAACTATGCATGGCATTTGCAAAACAAAATGGCATTTGCTTCTACAGTACCGATTGCATATATGAAATGATTTTTGAAATTGCTGTTGGTTGTTTTCCAAGTTAACAGAATACTTTCAACTTTATTTTACATAAGGGTTTGAAATAGCACCTGTGCTGTTACACTATCAAGATGCATTTATGCTTAATATTAGCAAAAGCCTTCCTTCATTTCAACTTGTAATTCCCTCTATCCCTGTTTTTCATATCTATTTTCTAATTAAAATTGTGACTATCTTCTAGAGTCTCCCTTGAGGTTCCTGTTTCTTTTTAAATAGTTGCTAGGTAAGCTGTGTGCAAGTGCTTTTAAACTTCAGAACAATCTAAGTAGAAGTATCTCTTTCTACTTCCCTCTATGGGATGCTAAACTTTACCTCCACATACCAGTTTTTAAACCAAGAGAATTAGTGCTTTATTACTTCCTCCCTTAACAGTTTCATGACCTCAAGACCTACTCTTCATAATCTCTATCTGACTTCATTGATATATGTGTGAATTCTTGGGCTGAATAGTGATACTCTACAGTTCTGTCTTAGAAAACAAATTCTCTATGTACATATACTTTATGTTTTCATAAATATTTGTTATAAAAACAAATGATACATTTTGGTGAAATCAAGTTCACTTCTTATTTCTTTAGGCTTTTGTTCCAAAATAATTTTTTTTCCAAAAAATAGGTGAAGGTTTCCTATTTTTATTTCATGATCAGGCATTGAAAAGACACTGGATCTGTTCTTTACCCTTTGACCCACCAAACGAATAATAGGACAGAGAAAAGATAACCATGATGACAAAAAAGGCTTAGTTCTGTTACAGAAACATTACAGACTAAGGCCCCCAAAGGACTTATAAAAACAGATACTTACCAGTAGTTTTTTTTTCCATAAACAAAAGAAGTTCAGTTCTCTTCACATTAACAGTATATGAGTGGTGCCTTTACTGCACACTAAATTGTGAATGGTGTATATTACAAGTGAAGATAGAGATATTCCCATGCCATTGGAAAAAGCAAGATGTGGTGATTTCCCCTCTTCAATATATAAAGTAGCAAAGTGACTTACTGATAGGGTCCAAACCTTCAAACAGAGCCTCTATTTGATTAATGAAGAATTTTTATGTTCACATGAAAGCTGTATTTGAACAAATGATTTCCTTCTGTATATTGGATGGTATGGAATGGAAAGAGATCTTTCTATTTACCATTTGGCAATCGCTTGCAGATTTCCTGGTTACATAAATATTTGTTCAATTAAATTATGACATAGCCATATCAGGCATTTTTTTCAGTTTAATTTTGACTCAAATAATACTAGATGAAATATTGTCATTTTCCTTCTCTTGATGAACCATAGGACAATAGGCTAATCTGCATTTTAACTTTGACCAACTATGCAGAAGAATAGGGAATCAAAGACTAAATCCAGTCATGGGATTTAGTGAGGCATTATTACAAATTTTTTGTCATCTGAACTACAGATACATTAAAATTAATCTAGTCAAATGGAATGTTCAGTCATGCAAAGGAAAAGTTTCTGGTTAGTATTCATTTCAGATTTTCTGCCACAACATGTCCCTTGATGAGAGTAAAATTCAACTAGTATTTTAAATTCTGAGTACTGGGAAATCTGGGACCATCTTTAAAATGAATCCACGTGTGGGGTGATGATTAAGTCAGTAATAAGTTTCCTATTTATTTCCTTGTCAATTGTTGTTGCTAGCCTTGTTAGATTTAAGTTCTATCCCTTGTGCACTTGAAGTTGGAGGGCACAAACTTTGCCGGGCACTATGTTGAAAATGAACTCCACAACTCATGTTTGGGTGGACAGGAGAGAAAAACTGGGAGAAAGAGAAGGAAGGGGTAAGTAAAGGTGACCCTGTTCAAAAAGAAGTATACTCATTATCTGACTTATGTAACTAACCCCTCCATATATCACCTTTACAATAACAATAAAATATTTAAAAAGGGAAAAATTGTCTGGCTTTTCACTTAAAACATACAACTCCTTCTCTTGAGTATGCCGTAATTTACAGAAGTCACTTACAAATGTAGTTATATAAAATGGTTTTGATCAGTCATTTGTATGCAAAATATTTTACATTTTATAAGAGAAAGCATCACAAATTTCTTCTGCAAAAACAGAGTTCAGCTTATTTTAGAATTTATTTTATATGAATGTGACTGACAGCTTCGCACTTAGAGTTACTTTTTAAAGTCACTTAAAAGAACAATTCCTGTTGATGTTTGCAGTTCAATATACAGAAGGTAATCATTTGTTCAATACTGTTTGTAACTTGAGAGTAAATAATGAAAAATATGTAACATATTCAAGAGTCTGTTGCATACGTATCTGTATAAGAAAACAATAACAAATCAAATTCCCAGTTTAAATTCTAAGAGCTGAGAACATAATACATACAAGTCCTTTTCCATAAGTAACAGTACTTTGATGATATCAACTAAGTAAAGAATAAATGATTTTCATTACCATAGTACTCCCCCCAACATTATGAAATGTCTCAATATGGAACAATTGATTTTGCATGCAAATATACATACACACACAAATGTGTGTGCATAACATAGGAATATGTGTGACACATATTTGCAGGTACACATGCAATTATCTAATCACATATAGTATTTTCTTAAAGAAATTATGTGCTTCTGAACACCAAGTTTTTATTTCTTTGAAACAGTATAGTTCTTGAGTCTCTACAAATGTAGAATATTACTGACATTAATACTTAGAAAAAACAATGCACTGTCATAAAACATAAATTATCATGTTGAGTGAAAATTTGTACAGGTCCCTTATAAATCTTGGCAGAGAAAATTCTTTGAAAGCCTATTTTATAATAACTACTTTAAAATTTATCATATTTTTAATAGTGATACATTTCAAACTGATGTTTTTTTTTTTTTGTTTGTTTGTTTGTTTGTTTTTTTTGGCCAGTCCTGGGCCTTGGACTCAGGGCCTGAGCACTGTCCCTGGCTTCTTCCCGCTCAAGGCTAGCACTCTGCCACTTGAGCCACAGTGCCGCTTCTGGCCGTTTTCTGTATATGTGGTGCTGGGGAATCGAACCTAGGGCCTCGTGTATCCGAGGCAGGCACTCTTGCCACTAGGCTATATCCCCAGCCCTCAAACTGATGTTTTAAAGTGCACTCTACTTATTAAAATTTGAGGTTTTAAAGTGACAGAATGATTACCTCACTGTTCAGATTCCTCTTACTTTCACTTGAATGGTTTAAAAAGTTTTGCTTTCTCTATAATTTTAAAGACATAGTGAAACTTTTTTCATATATATGTACATATTTATCTTGTATATGTACATATATCTTATATATGTGCATATATAGCTAAATAAAACCTATGATGTTTAACACTGACAAATTATCAAATGAGATAACAATAACTTTTACTGATGAATTACTGAAGTAATATAGCCAAGGAAATAAGAAAGACTAATAAGAAACCCTTAAATATTATCTGTAAATATGATTCCCCAGCTAAAATTGTTCTTAGTATTCATGTTAATGAGCACTGCATAAACATACAAGTTTTTAATTTTATGTATTTGTATGGACATTTCTTGTGGCCACAGAGGTTTATAAATAATTTTCTCTAACGTGCTACCTTCTCTCCCTATAAAGTCTTAGTTATATGAAATTTCACCTTCTACAAAAGAAAATGGAGATACGACAACTACACGCAATAACACCATTTCTTTTTAGCTTTTTTTGTTCTTTTCTTCACCAGTAAAGAAATGCTAGACTCACTTCTAAAATCTTTTCTTTAATAAAGCCAGGTGCTTGAACCTCTGTCATCCCACTTTTGGAGATTTTAGACTATGTCACAATTTCATGGATCTTCAAAACTCTTATTCACCTCATTCATATGGGAGAGAATGGTATGTGCATATGATCTTTAGCTGGTGTGAAAGATTGGGTGCTGGAAATTCTTAACAGAGTTGCCTAATGCCAATTAAATCTATATGGCGCCATCTCAGCTGCCCCCCCTATTCCCAGCAGACTTTAAAAAAAAAACAAACCTACTATCATCTACAATTAATAGCATTCCTGTAGCCTCTAGGTCTAGCCTGTTACTTGAGCTTTCCCCTGACAATAATTGAGGGCCTTATTATTTTGTTTCTCCTGGGAATTTACTAGGCATGATGAGGAAAAGGTTATATCTTCTCTGGAAAAGAACATACAATCTTTAACTTTGTTTTCAAATGTTACGACATTTTAAAGGTCTTTACCCTAGGAAAGTGGCCTATTTTACCTGAAAGCTGCACCTTTCTACTTTGAAACAACTCTAATATGATGGTCAAACAGTGCCAGTCATTTGGTAAAAATGAGCTGGAATTTGCTAAAATATCAATTAGCAGAAACTGTGAATCAAATATTACATGAGGAAACTAGGAACCAAAGGGTAGAAATGAATAAGTCACAATGGAAATTAATTGATAAGGGCAATGTAATTCAGTTCTGTTGGAAAATTTCAATGTTCAATAACAAATAAAATACCTTATTTTTAGAGTGATATAAGAAACTTTTATTCAATAGCATAGTATCTCTTCCTGAACATACAATTTGGTACACAGTATTACTTTGAAACATTCAAAGAAATATAGTCTGATGTATTCAACTCTAACTTCATATCTATTCAAAAATTCAACAAACTGGAACCCATTAAAATGTCACTCTTGGGCTGAGAATATGGCCTAGTGGCAATAGTGCTTGCCTCATAAAATGTCACTCTTCAATTTGCCATTTTAAATAATAAAAATATTTTAAGGGCTGGACATGCTAGTACACACTTGTAATATCAGCTACACAGAAGAGAAATGTAAGATTTTCTATGCCTGAGGCTACTCAAAGAAAAGCACGGGATTGACAACAAACTAAAGTAGAAAGGATTGGGAGTGTGGCTCAAGTGGTAGAGTGAAATGCCTATTTAAAAAAATTCCTCCTTAATTCCATCTACCATATTAATTCTGAATGAGGTTCTATTCTTTTCTTAATGCTCCCTCAGATATTTATTACAAATCAGTGATAACCTAATAGAAATATAAAACTTAAGGGTTGAATAATATAGATTTGTATATTGGTATTTTGTAACAGTACTTAACAAATAAATTCAAAATTAATCCTAACTTCTATTTCTTCTAACGTTTTCCTTTGGAGAAAATTGAGCTAAATCTCACTTGGATGCTAAGGTTACTTTTTTTTTTTTTTTTTTTGGCCAGTCCTGGGGCTTGGACTCAGGGCCTGAGCACTGTCCCTGGCTTCCTTTTTGCTCAAGGCTAGCACTCTGCCACGTGAGCCACAGCGCCACTTCTGGCAGTTTTCTATATATGTGGTGCTGGGGAATCGAACCCAGGGCTTCATGTATACGAGACGAGCTCTCTTGCCACTAGGCCATAGTCCCAGCCCAGGTTACTTTTAACCACATAAATTAAATTCCCCACTCAAACTAAACATATTCATAATAATTAGATTATTTATTTTAAAAACTGGTATCAACTAAGTTTTTAAAAGTTTTTCTTTTCTTTTTGATTAATCTGTATACTTTGTCTATATTAATAGAATTCAATGCAATCTCTCCTGTGATGAAAATATATTTGTACTTCTCCCATCAGAGGTTATAGGCTCTTCTGGTAGAAATCTGGATTTTACATTTTTTTCTCTGATTCAAAGGTTTTATTCCTTAAAAAGATGAAAATAGGGACTGGTAATATGGCCTAGTGGTAGAGTGCTCACCTCGTATACATGAAGCCCTGGGTTCGATTCCCCAGCACCACATATACAGAAAATGGCCAGAAGTGGGGCTGTGGCTCAAGTGGCAGACTGCTATCCTTGAGCAAAAAGAAGCCATGGACAGTGCTCAGGCCCTGAGTCCACACCCCAGGACTGGCAAAAAAACAAAAAAACAAGAAGATGAAAATATTAATTTATATAATAAATTCTGTATTATAGTGTAAGCACTATAGTAACTCAGTTTTTCTAAAAACAACATTTAACCCAGATTCCTCTGATGTTGACCCATTTCTTTCTGGTTCTTCACAGAAAACACTATATGTTATCTCAGTTACATTTTTTTTTTCATTTTAAACTTGTTTGGTCATATTATTTCACTCATCCCTTTAAAGTCAATGGTAATTTCCATTTTACCAACTCCTCAGGTCAGCTGTTTGTCCTGTGTCCTATTTTTAACACTCTTGCCAGCCAGTCTATGCCTGTCTTAGAATAATGCCCAACTGCCTTACTCTTGTCTACACATTTACTTCTATTTTATTTTTATGCTAATGCCTTTAATTAATTTATGTTTCTTTCCTCCCCTACTTTATTCTAGTTAAGGCCTAGGCACATAGTAAGTCCAGTCCCAGATCAGTGCCTATGCTGGGCACACACTGTTCTTCCTGACTTCCAGTTCTGATGTCTTCACCTCTTTCTGTTGTCTTCTGATTTTCTACAGATTATTGCTCATTTGTCAATATTATATTAAATTATTAACTGATTTTCTAGAATCATATGAAAGCCATAAACAAAGAAACCTTACTTCTTTTTGCTTCATGCATTTCCGCAACTGTGCCTGTCAGAGAAAAATAGGCACTCAGTATACAACTGAATAGTCTCTCTTTGTTCCTCAAGGATGCCAAATACATAGGAAATTGTTAATAAAATGTGGGTGGTACATGGTTTGGAATGCTCCAGATGAAATTACCCACTCGCTTGATCTTGTGATGGTACTGTATTATTGGCTCTTTCAGGCAATAATATCTGCCAGGAAAAAAAATGTTCTGGGCAGTGGAAAACTTTAAGCAGAAAAATAAGGTATTATTTGGATCTAACCAAATTATTCACACTTTAAGGATTTATGTTATGAAAGTGAGAAGACATTTAGAAATTATAACAGAATTTGTGAAATCTGTATAACATCTGACTTTAGCACTCCTAAGTTAGCTCTTTAATCTGTTTATTCTATGACTATATCTAGATCAAAGCTTATATTTGAAGGCACAACACTGAAATCCTGGAATTCTACACTTCATGTATCAGGTTGTTAGTCACTACACTAAGACATCTTACATCCTACATTTTGGCTTGATTCCCTGCTGACTAGAGTTTTAAGGTATAATAATAAAGCACAATAAACCCAATAATAGAAATAATTTATCTGAAGTGGAACAGAAAGAAGACCTCTCCAAGTAACGAAATGAAAATGAAGTAGTTCATCCTTGTTTCCAAATTTGAAGGTTAGTCATACTTTTGGTTAAAAATAATCATTGGGATTGGGTGAAGGAAACCAAATAATGGAATTATTTAAACTTTGCTACTTTGTCATGGTTGAAAAAAATGCTAAAACCAGTATTGTCATATTTAAATTATAAAGTAATACTTTCATTAATTAACATTGAATCACTGCATATGGCAATACTAGATATTATAGACACTTTTAATGATTTAAATCTTTCTATATGTGTAGAAAACCAAGTGAGCCAAATCGCTCTTATCTCTAGAAATCATATATTGTGAACTTGCCTTTTCATCAGTATTATATATTGGAAGATCACAATAATTTTATTCTTATTTTTTGGTACTTTTCCTAGGAATTGCACTCAAGACTTAGGCACTGTCTGTGAGCTTTTTTGCTCATAGCTAGAGAGAGCTCTACCTCTTGAGCCACAGCTTGAGGTCTGGCATTTGGTGGTGGGGGGGAGGATTAATTAGAAATAAGAATCCTCCATGCTTTCCTGCCCCAGGCTAGCTTTAAACAACCATCCTCAGATCTCAGCCTCCTCTGTAGGTACAATTATGACCATGAGCCATCTGTACACAGCATTGGCTTTATTAAAAATAAATAAAGAAATAAACTGACACTAAAGTTGCCCCCACTATCCAAGACTTGCATAGAATTAGAGTATACTCTGACAAATCTCAAATTTACATTGGTTTAAAATGCTTGAAAACATTATTTCCTGTGGATTTTAATAAAGTATCTCAAAAAAGATGTTGTTTCCGCTCAGTATTCACGTTCATAATAAATGCATAGCATATGGAAAGTAAATATCTGTAGAATGATTAACTAATAACTTAATCCTAATATCTATTTTCATCATGTGGCTGAAATTCAGTTATTCAGGTATCTGAGTTTATGTGTATACATTTTTGTTCAGATGAGAACTATATTTACCTTGAAAAATTCTCCATTCTGCCTCTTTACATTTTAAATTCAAATTCTGACTTTTAGATCTTTATACCTCTCCAACCCAACTATCACCTCATTCCCTCTCACATATTCAACACACACACACACACACACACACACACACACACACCAAATACACATACATACATATACAAACTTGAGATAAGCTCTGTGTCTTCTCAATGTTCTTTTTTATTTCTTTACTTTATTTATTATTTTTTTTTTTTTGGTCAGTCATGAAGCCTGAATTCTGGGTCTGGGCACTGTCCTTCAGCTCTTCACCTCAAGGCTAGTGCTCTAGCACTTTGAGCCACAGAGCCACTTCCAGTTTTTTGGTGGTTGAGTCTCATGGACTTCCCTGTCCCTCTGCTTTGCAATCCTTAGATCTCTACCTCCTGAGGAGTTAGGATTACAGTCCATGCCTGGCTTCACAATGTGCTATAAACACTATGGAGTAGAGGCCTAAAAATATTTTTAAAGAATCTTCAGTTTCCTCTAAGTGCTAGCCTTGAGGGGGGAAAAAAAAAAAAGCTCAAGGACAGCACCCAGCTCCATAACTGACCAAAAAAAAAAAAAAAAAAAAAGGGCTGGGGATATAGCCTAGTGGCAAGAGTGCCTGCCTCATATACACGAGGCCCTAGGTTCGTTCCCCAGCACCACATATACAGAAAACGGCCAGAAGCGGCGCTGTGGCTCAAGTGGCAGAGTGCTAGCCTTGAGCGGGAAGAAGCCAGGGACAGTTCTCAGGCCCTGAGTCCAAGGCCCAGGACTGGCCAAAAAAAAAAAAAAAAAAAAAAAAAAAAAAAAAAAAAAAGCAACAAAGTTCCATTTAGGTTCTAAAGGGAATGAATGGACTGGACTCCACATCTTGCTGAGAGATCTTGCTACAAAGAAGGGGGAAAACATATCACTAGTAGGGAGAAGTGAATTCAAGGAATATGCCCATAGGAATAAGATGGCAAAAAGGCTATGGGAGGAATGCATCATTTGCTTAGGTGAGGGTTTGGGAGCTGTTTAAATTTCAGTTCCACCATTTCATACCTTTGTGATTTTAAACCTATTACACAGTGTTTGTAGCTTTGGTTTATAGACATGTGTAAGGCAGATAAAAATGATTCTGCTTTTCCTGACACTAAAGAGTCCAGAGGTACTCAAAGTTATGGAGGATTTTTGTTAAAATGTACATTCTTATTCTGTTAGTCTGGAAGAAGGCCTGAAATCCTGCCTTTGTGATTAAATATGGGGATGCTGGTGCTGTCCATTGCAGGTCACATGTCACTGAAAGTCACTGTAGAAGTCCTCAGATACTTGTGGCCATTGAAATCTTGAGATGGGTCTAATGACAATGAAAGTTATATTTTTGTTTAATTCTAATTAATTTAAAAATGGATATTCGGGCTATTGGGAAGAATTTTTAGTATACTTGCAACAACTTGTGAATTTATCTTTTTGTCTGTTAATTGTATGAAATTTAAACAATCACACATGTATTTTCAGTGAAAATTTAATGTCTAAGTTGCGACATGCTCCAAGTGTAATGTAAGCACCAGGTTTGGAATATTTAACTTAAAAGAAGGTACTGAAAATACCTTGTGAATAAGTTCTGTATGAATTACATATTTTGGATATGTTAGATTAAATATATATTAGTAAAACAAAAATATTTTTAGAAAATACTACAAAGGTTTCCTAGATTACAAGATAATTGTTTTTCTCTCAAATTCTTTTCTATGGAAATACCCATTTTCAGCACTCGCCTTGCCATTCTGCTGGAAAGTAGCCTTAGCTTGAAACTCTAGGCACTGTATTTTCTGGAAATGAATCTTAACATCACGTCCTACATTGCCCATATCAGATAAAGGAATGGGAGAGTGTTCTCAAGACTCCAAATGCCTTTATTAACTGTTATCAGATACAGTGGTAAGCTACGGCTGGTCCAAATGTGTGGAAAGGTACAGCAGTACAAAGGGACTCTGTATAATTCTTACTAGAAAGACAGCTTTCCACATCTAATACTTTTTTTTCTTTTCCATGATTTCTTCTGCTGTTGGAACTGGATTTGACTTGGGTTCAGGCATATTTTCAAGCTAACACTTGGCCCCTTATGCTCTTTTCCTAGTACTTTTAGCATTGCATAATATTTGAATAGGGTCTCATGATTATGCTCATCTGGTCTGCATCGTGATCTGCCCATCTATACTTCCCACATACTTGCGATGACAGGCATGCATGGCTGTGTCAGCTTTTTATTCACTGAAATAGGGTCCTATTTCTTGTCTAGACTGTCTTTGAACCATGATCCTCTAAACCTCTAAATGTTCAGTAGCTAGGAATATAGGAACACCCCATTGCCTCAGTCTGGACTCGTGCTTGTCTGGACTCCTGCTTTTCAAATCCCAAGTTACAAATAATAATTTTCACTTTCTTCACAGACAACTGATTTTAACCTTTTATCTATCAACCAGATACAATTTACCACTGACCACACAATTCTCACACAAGCAGGCAGCTATCAGCTCACTGAAGAATATCTTCCTTAGGTTTTACATCTGGTTCTTCAAGCATTAATCATATGTCAAACTTTCACATTCACCTTGTCAGGTCGTTTGTTCTACTGTAAACACTTCCTATAGCCTCAATGAAAGACATCACCAACTATACACTGAATTTCCTATTCTTCTCATATAGGGAAAAAGTTTAAGTATAAAAGCCTTTTCACCCCAGCAATAACAATGGACAATGATTACCATCTTAGTCAACTTGTGGCAGCATCTCAAATGTCTAAGTATTCTATGGGCAGCATAGAGAACAAGCACCTTTATCATCACCAAACAGTTAATTAGAGCATAAATATTTAACTGACATGGAAATGAGTTTCTTTTATAATGTTAGCTATGTAATGTTTTTGTCCTTTATCTCAGTGAATAGTGGTAGAGGCCAAGATATAACAGTATGGCTATGAGGACTGTCTGTAAGTTTATTTTTTTTTTTCAAATTGGAAATGTCAACTAATATTATTGATTCACTGAAGACTCGTCCATGACAGAGCCAGGCTCAGGTGGTCCATACATGTAGTCCTAGCTTCTCAGGAGATTGAGATGTCAGGATCTTGGTTCAAAGCCAGACTGAGCAGAAGTATCTATGAAACTCTTATCTCCAATGTACCAGCACAAATCTGGAGGTATGGCACAAGGGTAGAGCTCTGGCACTGAGTGGAAAAAGAAAGTAAGAAATCTTACTAGAGGCCCTGAATAGGCACCAAAATGCATAACCAAAACCCCAAACTATATAAAGTGAACAAGTAATATACATGCACAGAAAAAAATATATTGTGAGTCCTTGCCATCTTTGCACTCATGACTTATCCTTCCGGCAGAGAGACTCACAACTGCACACAAAGACAACTAAAGGTGCCTTTCACTCTGGAAGACACAACATTGCCCAGCAGAGGTGAGGGAAAGGAGTTTTGATGAGGGAAAGAGGCATACAATTCCCCCTGTCTGAAATTCACTGGATTATACAAATGGCCATTTTCCTCCTCAGGATATCAAAGTACTGTTTCAATACAAGTTGTGATGGTTAAGAAGGAACTTCATGTCAAATGCCAAGGCAGGAACAGGAAATGGGCTTCTATTCCATACCATTACCATTGTGACTATGATTCATGGACTTGTGTCAAACCTAAGCCTGAAAGATCTCTGGGCTTTAAAGGCAAGGAGCCCAATATTGTGGATTGTTTTTTTGTGGTTTTTTTTTTCCCAGCTTACACAGAATGTTATGAAGAAGAAATCAGGATTTTCCATAAGGTAGTTGCAAAGAATAACATTTATCAGAATATGAGGCACCGTTGTACTTAAGAAAACATTGTCCTAAAGTTGTTGACCATTTTATTGTCTGGTAGAGGAGCTCTGTCATCATGTTAAGCAGGACTTTTCTCCTTATTATGGGTTTATAGTAGTTCCTTATTTGATTGAGTTGGCTCCTCAAATACACAGGTTTATCTCAATCAGTCCCTCAAGATTAAGTGTGAGTAATGGGTATATCTAGCCTGAATTTTTTCTATTTAGATCTAACTCTCACCTCATGGAATAAATGTGCCATGAACATAATTTTAAAAGGTGATTACCTTTTTATATTTTAATTACAGAATAAAAACATTTTGCACAGAAAGAATGACATTGCCCCATTTGTAAGGAAATGGAAGGACTTGGAAAAAGTTATACTAAGTGAAGTGAGCCAGACCCAAAGAAACATGGACTCTATGGTCTCCCTTATAGGGAATAATTAGCACTGGTTTAGGCAAGTCACAGCAGAGGATCACAGGAGCCCAATAGCTATACCCTATGAACACATAAGATAATGCTAAGTGAAATGAACTCCGTGTTAGGGAAACTATTGTTTTATCATGGTTGTAAATACTTTCAACGTGCCATATGTAACTGTAACCTCTATTATTGATGATATTCCTGTATCACCTTCCTGTGGTTGTACCTGCACTATCTCTGTATCTTATCTGAATATATTGGACACCGTGTATACTGGTATTAGAACCAGGAAATTGGAAGAGACTACCAAAATCGAGAAACACAGGGTAAAAAAAGACAAACAACTACAAAAGCAATACTTACAAACTGTTTGATGAAAATGAACTGAACAACTGAACAACTCATGGGGGGAGGGGGAAGGGATAGTGGAAGGGGGGAGGGGAGAATGAGGGATGAGGTAACAAAGAGTACAACAAATGTATCCAATGCCTAATGTATGAAACTGTAACCTCTCTGTAATTAAGTTTGATAATAAAAATATATAAACATTTTACACTATGACAAAATAAAATAATTTATTTTTCTTATCTAAAATTCACTCCTAATTTTATTCTGATTCAGTCTTCTCCATTGTATCTAATTCTCCTCCCAAATGCTCATTATGAGCTGTCTATTTAATTTCATGATACTCTCGACTAATAGTCCCAAAATATGGCTTAGGGCCTCCTGGGTTCTCCACACTGTTTTAGAGGAATTATGAGGCCAGCACTCTTCATACTAGTTTGTGGATGGTATTTGCTTTCATTCTCTTATAAAATATGGTTGAATTCTTATATGATATGATGATGTCACCACATGTCTATGGCTTTGATTACCTTTCTAGAACTTCAGTTTATAATATAGTAAATTCCAATGAGCATAATGTCATATAATAATGCCCTTGGAACTTACAAATAAAGTTTAGGCTATTAAACAATTCAGGAAAGCAAAACGTTTGAGAATTGCTGATTCATAAAGCAAGCTTCAGTTGAAAAAACACCAATTTAAACTGCATAATTGTGTACCCAAGTACACACACACACACACACACACACACACACACACAATTCTTTTTCTACAACTTTTCATTGTCTGCAAAGCAATTAAATGCACACATGTACCAAAGATATTCAACAAAAACCCTATGATACTCTCTTCTAGGAGCAAATCCTTGTCCACAACCACTATTCTTAGATTCCATGCTCACTTCTGCTTTTTTGTCTTACTTCTATTCTACTCATGAAATAACCTTAATTCTATTTTCTACAAATCCCCACTACATGGACTTCAGCAACTCTTTCTGGTCTATGTGCTGCCTTTTTGGGGGGTGCAGGGGGCAGACTTCCAGATCTTGTTTAAACACATGCATGTCCTGCTGGGTTTCTCTTACCCAATCAGGCTATACCACTCACTCAACACAACTCTTATGTCAGCTCATAGATTACAGGGGGAATACTACCCATAAAGCTGACTGCACCACCAACAGTGGTAGAAGGGTTCCCTTTTGGCCATGTCCCCAACACCATCTGTTTTTGTTAGTTATCCTGATAATGGTCATTCTTACTGAGGTGAGGTAGAATCTCAATGTTGTTTTGATTTGCCTTTCTTTTATGGATGTGCCTTTTAGCCATTCTCATTTCTTCTTCAGAGAAGTCTCTTTTTAAGTCTTTATCCCATTTATTCAGGGGGCAGTTGTTTCTTTCAGAATTTGTTTTGGGGGAACGTATTTAAAACTTGTACAACCATTGTTATATCACAGTTGTAATTACTTTCAACGTACCATGTGTATCTGTAGCATCTATTATAGATGATGTTCTTGTATCACCTTCCTGTGTTTGTACCTACACTATCTCTGTAACATTATCTGAGTATATTGGAAACCATGTATACTGGTATTAGAACTAGGAAATTGAAAGGGAATACCAAAATTGAGAGACTCAGGGTAAAAAAAGAAAAACAACTACAAAAGCAATACTTGCAAAACTGTTTGGTCTAAGTGAAGGGAACACCTCATGGGGGGAAAGAGAAAAGGGGTGGGAGGAGAGGGGTATGAGGGACAAGGTAACAAACAGTACAAGTAATGTATCCAATGCCTAATGTATGAAACTGTAACCTCTCTGTACATCAGTTTGATAATAAAAATTTGAAAAAAAAAAGAAAATGTGGTACATATATACAATGGAATTCTATGCATCTATTAGAAGAAATGGCTCAGTCCCATTTGTGAGAAAATGGAAAGACTTGGAAAAAAAATCATACTAAGTGAAGTGAGCGAGACCCAAAGAAACATAAATTCTATGGTTTCACTCATTGGTAACAATTAGTACCTGTCTAGCATAGTTGTAACAGAGGAGCACAACAGCTGAGTAGCAATGTATATGTGATCACATAAGATGATCCTAAGTAAAATGAACTACAAGATTTGGAAATGAGTGGTTTATCTCTTATGTTGTTATTTCCAGTGTGCCCTATGAAATTATGCCTTTTTCTTTTGCCTTTCTTCCCCATGCTTTTACCCCTGTTGTCATTGTAACTGACGTTGATACGCTGGATATTGTATGGATGTTTATCAGAACTAGGGAAGGGGAGCACCAAAATGGAGAGATGATGGGTAAAAGGTGAACAGATGCAACAGCAATACTTATAAGACAATATGCTGTAAACCCACTGTACATCTCAGGGGAGGGTGAGGAGGGAACTGGGGATCAGGTTGGGGGGGGGAGAAAAATGAAGGAGGAGGTAAGAAGTTTGATAAGAAATGTACTCACTGCTTTATGTATGTAACTGTAAGCACTCTGTACATTACTTTGAGAATAAAAAATTAATTTAAACAAAAGCTGACTGCAGAAGCCAGTCAGAACAAACCTGGCTTAGGGCTCCCATGGAAGAACCATATATATATATATATATATATATATTAATTACATATTATATATTAATTAATATGTATATATTAATTAAAGGCTAGTAGATGGGCTTAGCGAAGCATGTTTACAATTCCAGAATCTGGGTAGCCGAGTCAGATGGTGACTTCAAGGCAAGGCTTACCTCTATAGTGAGTCGTAGACTAGCCTGTGCTTCCAACTTTACTGAGACCCTATCTTAGAGAAGTAAGGTTGTCTCCTTGAGGCGGTATCTGTGTATAATTTTGGCTCTATGTGTGTAACAGCTTCCAATGACACCTGTGTCTCTCACAGCACTAGGTGGCAGCTCTATGTTTTGAGGAAGATCTGTACTGTTTTCACATACCTCACCATTTCCTTTTACATTGTACTGTATCATTCCTTGAAATGAGCTTCTTTATGCTTTGTTTTTTCTTACAGAATGGATAGTTGCACAATGGAACTGATTCAGCCTCTGTGCCTAGGTGGGAATTTTTTCTTATCTTTCCTAGAACACTAAGATGATTATAAATTTTTGGTATATTTTTAGAGCTTGTTTGCTTGATGTTTTTTCACTTATTGAAGTGGATTGACAAAGTTTCTGTACATCTTCCCAGATTGCTTTATCTTGTTTGGTTTTAATTTATTTATTTTTTACTGTATGCTTTACTTAACCACCCTCCCATGTTATTCCTTTATGCTTTGGAAAGGCATACAACTGACATATGGGAAATGAAAATAAATTTAGTGTCATTTTAATATAGCTGGAATCTTCTGAATTACAGGCACTATAGAATCAGTTCTTTAATGGTCCTCTTAATGGATATATTAAATAACATTTTCTAATCACGGAAAAATGTGAGATATCAGCCACGAGAAAGTTTAGCCCCGTATACATTTCTATAAGAAAAGGATTGGAGCACCATGTGGTGTTAATGAGATACACTGGGGTGAGGAGGCAAGCAGACTTTGTTGTGCAGGCCTGGGAGTCACATCTAAGAAAAAATCCTAGTGCGTTACCTACTTCAAAAATTAAAAAGGAATGCTTTTAAAAGGGAGGGTCAAATATGCCTCTGTTTATTGAATTTAATTATTTAACAGGTCATTTGGAATTTTCAAGGCATAACTTACTATTCTTAGAATTAGAACTTTTTCATTAGCCAAACAGCATAATAGAAATAAAGAGTAATAGAACCATAGATAAGCATTGATTTGTGATGCTTGATGTCCTCTCCTCCATCAGTCATGATGGCATAGTTCATTACCACTGACATACCATGTATAAAAAGAACTAGAGAGAACATTTAAAGTACATTCGCTATGTCGTCTTGGTTTGTTCTACAAATGTAATTTTACAATGTGATTATAGACATATTTTTGGTCACAGATGATAATTCAGTTCAATTTCTACAGTGAAAAGAAAACTCCTTTTAAACATTTGCAGGCAAAACATTTGACATGCTTTCAGTCATATATTAGTATGAACATACTTTCTCTAATTCATAATATGTAAATTATCATTTTTTTGCCAGTCCTGGGGCTTGAACTCAGGGCCGGAGCCCTGTCCCTGGCTTCTTCTATGCTCAAGGTTAGCACTCTACCACTTGAGCCATAGCGCCACTTCTGGCTTTTTCTATGTATGTGGTGATGGGGAATTGAACTCCATGTATGGGAGTTCATGTTCAGTCAGGCTATGACATCTATCTAAATCATTCTAAACCCTCTGATCTGTCTAAAAATTAAAAGCAGTGTACATGTATTATACCTCCCTAAAAAGCCACATCACAAATGCGTACATAAAGCCCATAGAGCCTTATATAAAAATTGGCTCATCATTAGAGATGATTCATGTATTTTAAAAGTACAAAAATAGGAGCAGTTCTAAAAAAAACATAATAGCTAAAAAAGGAAAGCTATGATAAAAAAGAATGAACCAAAAACAAAAAAGGAAAACGATGAGATCTTCTCAAGGTAAATATGAGTTCACAGCATGCTGATGAGGTCATCAGAATAACCAGATCACTTCACAAATGAAAGCTGGTAATCTGAGGGAAATATATGGTCATAGCAGAGCAATGATAACCCATGTCTCCATAATTTTTAACATTTCCAAAATATGAATTCATTTCAATCAAATTGGATAAGAATAGGTACACAAAGGACATTACTTGTATTTTCCAATGTGTAGCAGAAAACATCATATCATTCCATATCATATCTGGATATCTGGATATCCATATCATATCTGGCCCATATCATTCTGGATACTGGACTATAAAACTGATGCAATACAGGCATATTAGAGATAGAATTGTTTTTAAATAGAATGTGAAAGTTTACATATTGTTTCATAGCAAACTTTATCTCTTGGTAATAGTAACAAATATATTTCAATAGAAACAACATTTAAATGACCTGTATCAATATACATAACCAGTGCTCTTACAGAATAAAACAAAGCTATAGCTTTCAAAGGTTAAATATTATGCTACAATTGAAATGTTCAATTTCTTCATAGAGTATCAGAATTATACTGCAAAGTACTTTTTCAGCAGGATTCATATTTCCAGTTCTCTTCTCAAATGTTATATGAATTGATTCATGTAATAGGTTTTCATTGAGCATTTATGCAGATAATATACTATTGACTATGAAGAATATTTTTAAAAGGTTGATACAGCTGGGTGCCAGTAGTTCGCATCTATGATCCTAGCTATTCTGGAGGCTTAGATATGGAGGTTTCAGTCCAGGCTACACAGAACAATTTGGTAGGCTTCATCCTCAAAATTACAAATAAAAGCACACCTGTAAGCATGACTCAATGATAAAGCACCAGCACAGCAAGTGTGAGGCCCAGGATTAACATACTAGTATTACAGGGAAAAATATAAATAAAACACTTAATATAGTTCAAAACATATAGCATTATACAGTCATCACAATGTTGTTTGATGAAAAATATAAAAGTTTTCCTCTCCTATCTTGAGAAAAAATAACGATGTAGTTTATTCTCCAACAGAAATAAACAGATGCAATATTTAAAGCAGCTGGAAACAAAACAGATCCTCCTCACCCACAGCTGACAAGGCAGTAATTCCTCCCTATTCTCAGCACAGTACCCTGCTTGTTAAACAAACACCTTGGAAACACTCCAGTTTGCAAGTTTTCTCTTTTTGGGATACTGGCCAGATATTCACAATGAAATAGATCAAGAAACCAGATGTGTCAACATATGAAAAAAAATAGTCATTTCCTGTGTGATCACCTTATCATGATGGTAGATACTATAATTTATGTCTTCAACTATCCGTTGTTTCATAGGCTGGCAGGATTTACAAATATTTATTTAAAGAATACATATTCTTACTGTGTCAAAAATCACACATTGAATCACACAGAGCTTATGTCAATTGCATTTGGCCATCAGTTTTGTTCACCCTAAAGTGTACTAAATTACATAAAGCTTACTTCAGTTACGTTTGTGCAATAAATCCAACCTGTAAGTGACCATGCATTCTCACTGAGCACATTGCAATAGAGGATTCTATTAGAGTTATGAACGTTTACTCAGGAACCATCAATTCTTCATTATATTAAAGGACATTGTTATCCTGTTTCTCTTCAAATACCCACTTCCCTGAAATAGGGCTGATGACCACATACTGGCTTCAAAACTGTGTGTCTCCCTGTTCATAGGAACTTTCCGTTTATTAGAATCAAAGTATCTTGAGCAATTTTCTGTTTGTCATAAGAAAGCAGGGAATTGTAACATCTAATAATCTGAGTACCTAGTCAAAATCAAACAACAAACAAAACTAAACTTCTGCTTTAAACTTGTTTAACCTATCAGCTTTAGGTTTTGTTTGTTTGTTTCTTTGTGGTTTATGTATTAGCCCAAGTGTGACTTTGCCATACTCAGTAGGTTCTACCATACCTAATTGAAGTTCGTCCAGTTAGCAAAATATCTGGTTAAAATTGCCAACTGGCGCTTTCCAGAATATAGACAAGAGATTTTCTTTTATTTCTGTTTTTTTTGTTCCTTTGCTTTTTGTATTTTCAACAAATACCAAACACTGATTGATGAAGGATAGAAGAGAATTATTATGACAATAATGAGCATTGCTGCAAAATATTAACCATTGAGAACAACAAAGACAATCATGATACAAATTTAGAAGAGAAGAATGAATAAATGTATTCAATCAAGAGCTATAGTTGTTAATGCAGTACATTATGCATCACAGTGCTACTATATAGTAAGGTTTTAACATGATAAAATGATATTTATAGATTTATATTGTCATACAGGACTTTCCTAAATTTTCAAATATATATTTCCTACACATAGACAAACATACTTGTTTGTGCCCAGGAATTTCTATACAAACCTCAATGATTCCCACTATTCTGTTTAAGACATTACCCTAAATACATTTTTAGCTCTTCTAAGCAAAAAGATATAGTGTGGCATTAAAGTGATTGCATATAAAAAGAAATCATAGGCATCTAGTATATTCACCTATCTATAATGTGAGATTCAAACCATTTATTAGAGGTGGAAAATATGAGAAAAGAAAAGCACCTTCTGACAAAAATAGTTATTTTCCAATTTTATGAAAAAACCATCTAACTTATTCCTAGAAAGACTCTTTAGCCATTTGCATTGTCTGTTAATCATTATTTTTTTTAAAATGTATGTTCTATTTTTATCATTTAGCCACTCATGAGGAGCTAATCCAAAAAGTTTTTAACAAAAGAACAGTCTACTAAAGCAAATTGTTTGCATTGAAATGACTTTGGGAGCTTTTGATTCAGATATTAAGAAACAATAACCATCAATTTTTTTTCTGCAATTCAGGATGTCTTTTCTACTAGCCAAAGGCATTGTTTTTAAGCCCCCAAATCTAGTAATTATTTGAGTATATGATGAGTGTACATGCACACACATATAAACAAACACACAGAGACACATATACAGAAAAAGAGCGATAGAGAAATAATCATTTTAACAGTGGTTCAATGGAAGTAATAAGAATAAACACAGGTGTTTTTAAGGAAGTTAGGTGAAGTGGTCTCTGAAGGTAATATTACACACATACACACATTTGTTAGACCTTGGAATTCCAAAGCATATTTGACCTTGCATTTTTTACTTTGATAGTTTTTAGAGCCAACTCTAATTTCATCCAGAGTAGATGAATATACTATATATAAAAAACTATAAACACATATCAAATTAGCAAAACATGTGTAGGAAACCTCAGAGACTTGACTTGTAATGCAACTTACTAATTTCCAATTTCAAAATTCAGGTATGTTTCCTAACAATGATTTCCTAATAAGTATGAAATGGAAAAGGCTTTATGAATAACAAATAAGTCTTTTCCATTTTTTTTCAAGCATAAAATACTTGAGGTATTTCTTCCCAACTTAGCTGTATTAATGAAAGACTTTCCTTGAAAACAGGTCATTCTAATTTTGAATTTCAACACTAGGCAACTTGGCAATCACAGCAGAAAGTTCATTGGATATCTAATTTGTATTAGGACTCAGGGATCACTGCAACCTACCATCAAGAAGTCTTTTAACATTCTTAATATTTAGATACATTGCCTACCCATCGACAGAGCTCACTTCATAGACCATTATAGTGAATTGTAGTTAAAGTAGACCTGAAATTCACCTTGCAGAAATAACTAAGAGCAGTCTTAACACAAAGATGTTTTTTCTGGCATTGTTTCTAATATTTTCTTCTCATATTCTCATAAAAGGGCTCCACATTTATTTACACATTTAATGCATATACATGAAGACCCTTGTCCTAATCTAGGAGCAACAGCTAAAGTATATAAAAATGAAAAATGCATAGATAGTGTAAAATAATGTATTTATTCTGATGGGATATATTTCCTCCCCTAAAACTGTCAAGATAGATGCTGTCAATATAAACAAATATTCCTTCCCTTGAATGGAAAGAAAGTATGAAGATAATGAATACCTCTCTGTTCGATAAAGTTGCCTTAATAGTAGTACAATAGATGGATATTTTATTTCTGCCTGTAAATATGTTTTTGCTGAGACTTAGAGCAAAAATTGAAAATATCCATTTAATTAAGGGAATCATACCTCCACTTATGGCTTTTTGCTTGTTAATTGAAGTTAAGATTCTCAGATTCTTTTTTTTTTCTGCAGAGCTATTCAAAATTTTTTTTTTTTTTTTTTTGGCCAGTCCTGGGCCTTGGACTCAGGGCCTGAGCACTGTCCCTGGCTTCTTCCCGCTTAAGGCTAGCACTCTGCCACTTGAGCCACAGCGCCGCTTCTGGCCGTTTTCTGCATATGTGGTGCTGGGGAATCGAACCTAGGGCCTCGTGTATCCGAGGCAGGCACTCTTGCCACTAGGCTATATCCCCAGCCCGCTATTCAAAATTTGATCCCCATATCTCAGCCTCTTGTGTAGCTGGGATTACAAGGATGAAGGACCACCACCAGGCTGCAGACTTGTTTTTGTATTACTTTATAACCAAGAATAAGTTCTAAAGGCTCACTGAAAGCATAAAATAAAATAAAGCAAAGGGTATAAGTATATGCTCGGTGGCCCTTTACATAATTTGTCAGCCAATCTTTACAGATTATACCTATAAGTCTCCCACTGTATTTATCTTCAATATGTACAGAATATTACCTTTCCAGAAGAAAGGAATAAAATTGCCTTGACAGTTCCTGTGGAGGCATAGGCAACATTAGATCTTCTGTCTGAGATAAGAAGGAATGAGTATTTCTGAAATACTTACAGTCTCTTTTCTTTACTGAACTGAACAGCCTGTGTGAAGGTGAAAAGGTTAGTCGACATCCTAATTATGGACAGATGCTTCAACTTTTGTTTTTATTTTAGCCCCATATTAATGCAGAAAGGAGACTCTTCAGTGGTAGCATGGGGAAAGGAATGTGAAACAGAACCCATTAAAAAGTAATTGACTTGCAGTCTGTCATAAAATTTATTTAAATCTCAATAAAATCCGGTTAGTCTATAAGTATTTGCTCATAAATTAAGAAAATGCTCAACCATACTAGTAAAATTTTATTGTATAGTAACTAGGACATGGATCCGAATTCAGAAACATCATCTTTTAGTTTTGGATTCTGCCCAAAATTTCATTAAATAACCACACCAAAAGAAAAGCCAAAAGCAACAAAAAATTTAACAAAACACCAGGTAATTCCAAGAAAACAAAAGAGAATGACAGCTGTGAATGACAGATTTTGTGGGCTACAATGCATATGTAAAAAGATGGAAGATGTGCAAAGTAAAGCTAGAGATTATACCAAATTGCACGACAGAAAGGGCCAGGGTTTTGTGGACCTGGGAGTGAAGAATGATAATAAGGTCTGTGAGAATTCACGCAATGTCACCCTGAACATGATACACTTAAAAAAAAAGTCAAAGGATAACAGAAGAAAAGAAATCTCTAAATCAAAAACAAGCAAAGACTGACACACAACATTTTCACAGAAAATGTACAGTTGGAATAGGGGAAAGCATGTCAAGTGTGAAACATCTCCCACTACACAGAGTCACAGATAGATCTAAATGCATGGGCTATGTTTACACAAAGATGTGTTTACAAAAATCAGCTCAGAGCTTAGGACCAGTACTCCTGAAACCAGGGTACCTGTGTTGGTCCCCACCTCCACCAGGTTCTTCAGTTACATTTGCCTATTTGTGCTTCAGTAATCTAATTTAAAATATAGGGATGATAACAGCCATTACTTCATTAGAATTTTCTATAAGTAAAGCATACTCATATAAAGCAAGAATTACATGTAAAAGAAAAATGCATTGTAAAGAAGTAAAGAAAAAGTTTAACGTACTTGTTCATGTACAAGTGAAACAAGCCAGGCACTGGTGGATCACGAGTATAATCCTATAATCATGAGGCTGAGCCTGAGGTTGACAGTTCGAAGCCAGCCTGAACAGGAAACTCTGTAAGACTCTTAGCTCCAATAAACTACTCAAAAAAGATGAAAGTGGTGCTGTGGCTCAAGTGGTAGAGTGTTTGCTTTAAGCAAAAGAAGCTCAGAGACAACACCCAGGGCCAGAGTTCAAGCTCCAGGACCTAAAATCAGTCAATCAAACAAACAAAACAAAACTGAGAGCTTTCAAAAAAGAAACACAAAATGAACTTTGAAAAAGAAATTCAATCCCCAGAAAATATAAGGGGCCTAAATAAGAATGATGGCAACTCAAATGTGGATTAAAACACTTTAAAACTTCTGAAGAAAACTGAGAAAATACAGAGGGGAAAAAGTGACTTCTATAAAACAGCCAATAAATGTATGAAAATGAGCCTTAGTTTCCCAGTAAACAAAGAAATAGAACACCAGTATGCTTTCCTACACATCAGCCTGTACATGCCAGATGCAGTAAGATTAAGTCTCAGTGGCACATACTAAAACACATTGACACACTACAAGTTTCTCTTACAGAGTAATCTGGCAACAATTTCCTTCTTAATTAAACATAAATATTGTTCACAATTGAAAAATAGCATCTATGCCAGCTAAATATAGATAAATACATAGAAAATTTTAATTATTGTGTTAATAGTAAAAATGAACCAATCTAATATAACACTGAGTAAATAAATCATGTTCTTTACTAGGACATGTTTTAAATAATATCCATTAAGTTTCTAAAATGTAGGAAAAATTTAAAAAGTAACCCACAGAAAATGTTTCAAAGATAATCCCGTTTATTTGAAACAATAACAATTGTCATAATAGTTTCTGTATGTGTATATGTTTAAATAAATGTATAAGAAGTTTGGAAAACTGCACAGCAAAATCTTAATAGTAGAGGAAGTCTTTCCCTTTCATTCTCCTTTAAGTTACAACAGAAGAGAATCTTGGTTATTTTTTTTAATTTTTCATCGTAGCACCATCAGTGTTGATATTTATTGTATTTGTGGCAAATTGAGATTTTAGTAATTTATCAAATATTGATTATTTTCAGAAAAACAATCATTAAGTTTTTTTTTCTTTTATCACATTCATACAACATAAAATAAAAGAACTCAGAATAAAAACAAAATCACATCCTCAAATTTTGGTGATCTTGAATTCATTGCTTCCCTTTTTCTTCTGAGCCAAGTCTCTCTGACTATAAAAAGTTAATTTAGGTAACTGTCAAACTTATGAATCATATTCTTTCCTACATTGAGGAGTTGGAAATTTTAGTGACATATTTTGAATAATTAATGCCCCCAGAAGATCCTGTCAAAAACTTATAGCAAATGATGAGCAAACAGATTATCACATTTGCACATCCCTTGTTATTTATGTTAAGAAATAAGAAATCTCATTGAGGGAAAATCTCAATTTGCATCCTCCTGATCATTTACTATCCCCTCCTCCACATTCAACATACATGAATATACTTTCAAACACTTTGGAGATAGAATGCACATGTCCTCAGCTATTTTGGCATTTCAGTGAATCAATAATGATTTAGGATATGGGTATTTCTTCGGGATTAATGGATGTCTAAGTAGAACTGTTCGTGCCAAATGCCATTCACCCCACTTGGTCCATGTCCAGTTCGTGGCAGCTGCACAAAGGAACACTACAAAATATAGGTTTACATTTTTGGACTTCCGCAATCTTTCTTTTACAAGAGATCAAAATGAATTGATTTTGGAGGCCAAACTCACTATGTTCTCTTCAGCTCAGAAAAATCTATAAATCTAAATCCAGAAAGCCACTAAACCAAAGTCCACATAGTACTTAGGTCTAGGCAGGGAAATAAAGGTATTTCTGCATTTTAGGACTGGGTGATACTGTAAGAGTATTGAATTTTGTGTTTAGCAACATGCAGTGGTTTTCTGTCCCTTGAGATCTATCTTTTCCAGAATATCAGTTAATTAGAATACTACAGTATGTGGATTGTTGATTACTAAAACATGCCAAATTCACCCATAATGTTGAGTATATAGTTAGTTATTTTGTGCAACAGTTGAATATAAATTCAGCAATGGTTATCACTGAACACTTTGTTGAAAATAAACCATTCAATTTTGGGTGAGGACAGGAGGGCTTGAAAGAGAGTAAGACAAGGGGTGACATTGTCCAAAAAAGATGGATTTGTTATGTGACTTACGTAACTGTAATTTCTCTGTACATCACCTTTGTAATAACAAAAGAGAATGTAAAAATATATTGGCTATATGAGTTATCTGAATATGACATAGTTTCTATATCCTTTTAGCAACTGAAGAAAATTCAGGAGGCTTCTAGATGCTAGGAATTATAAATGAAATGCTCTAAATATTGTCAGTTTTTATTATGTTCCCCAAAAGTTTACATACTATAACTTGATCTACATTGGGGGAAGTGCTGATGTATGGGACTTTTTAAAACTGTGGCCTTTTAGAAGATGGTTAGGTGATTGGACATTTTCCTGTACAGAGATTAAACCTGATCTTGCAGAATGAGTTAGTACTCACTACAGTGGGCTGTACTTCAGAAGCAAGGGTACTTCAGATTCTGCATGTGGTTGGTTTGCTTTTCTATTTGCCAACCATGTTTTGACAGAGCTGAGGCAGCTTTACCTGAATGTGAGTGGACATCCTGACCTATAGCTAAGTAGTTCTTTTTAAAACAAAATACTAGATTCAGGTATTTTGATAGAGAAGCACAAAACAGACTAAAGCAATTCAGAACAATTTTTTGTTTTTTTGGCCAGTCCTGGGGCTTGGACTCAGGGCCTGAGCACTGTCCCTGGCTTCCTTTTGCTCAAGGCTAGTACTCTGCCACTTGAGCCACAGCGCCACTTCAGGCTGTTTTCTGTATATGTGGTGCTGGGGAATCGAACCCAGGGCCTCATGTATACGAGGCAAGCTCTCTTGCCACTAGGCCATATCCCCAGCCCTCAGAAAAGTTTTTAATGTGGTGATGGAGGCAAAAGAAATGGTTCGTGTTTTCATTTGTTTTTCTAAAACATGGAGGAGGAGTTCATGGTCATATGTTCTTTTTTTAGCCACTGCCTCACAGTTTACCAAAGTGTCCTCTATCATTTCTCATTTCCATGAGCAATGCGTGAGAGTTTCAGATATTCTACAATCTTATTAGCATATTATTCTGTCAGTTTTTCAAACAAATTTGAGGTATTCCAATAAAGCTGCCCACTAAAACTCATTGTGATTTTGCAGCTTGTTTCCCAATGACTTTCACATTGAGATATCAAAGAATGATACACTGAGATTTTTTGTATATATTTATCTCATATCTATACATGCACTTTAGGAAAATTTCTGAATTTTTTTCGTATTATGTTAGTCTTATCATAAAGTTGTAAAATTTCTACATGTACTTGCTATAATAGCATGACATGTCGATTTGCAAATGTGTTCTTATAAACTTTTGACTTTAACTTTCTTAATTATGCCTTCAAAGTCCCATGTGCTAAAATTTTAATTGTGACATATCCCGCTGTTCTTTTCTCCACATCAATGTTGAAGAGAATTTATAGCCCTGTGGTCTACCAAGCTTTCAGCTCTCAAGAAACACTTTTCTTGCCTAATTCTCAATATATACATTGTGCACAGTTCAGATGTTCTTTGGAATTCTCTGCTACACAGATTTTTTTTTCTGTTGTTTACTTGCATTAATGTTTCCTCTCTACAGAATACATAGAAGAATCTTGGGTTTGTTCAAGAGATATTAGTTTCACTTTCTCTTCTTTTCTTTTTTCATAGTACTTTTCTAAACTGAATCTGTCTGTCTTGAATTTCTTTTTCTTTGGTTTTGATTCTTTTTTCACTTGAGTGGGTATTGTTAGTTTTGTTTTATAAAATTTTCATTTTCTCATACTTGTTGAGCCATACGTAGGGCCCTTTCTTACTTTTAGCTATATTTCAGATAGGATCTCACTTTTCTGTCTGGGGTATTCTTAAACTGTGATCCTTCCACCTATAGTCTCCTACAGCTGGATCACAGGCAAGAACAATTATATCCAATATTTGTCAAGATGAGGTTTTGCTAACATTTTTCTGGGGTTGGTTTGAAATAGTGTTGCACTCTCCTTCTGCTTTTAGAGTAGCTATGACTCCAGGTGTACCACACCAGGTACCGAAATTTTGTTCTCTTCTACTAGCTACTTTGTAAAATGATGTTTGCATTCTGATCAACATGCTAACAGTATGGTAAAAGAATAGGTTTCCCAAATCTAAGACCTCAACATTCAAAAAAAATACTTTACTTTGTCACTAGGATCAAGGACAATCAGAGAGAGAATTAGACTGTCTAATAGATAGGCCATTATTGATTTGTTTGTGTATTCTTTCCCCAATTTTTCATTCATATTTCTTCTTGAGTACCTTCAGTGTGCATTTTTCTAGCAACTGGCATCAGTACTTCAGGAGCAGACAGCATCTTTCCCTCAAAGAAATGAAAAGTTATTTGTTGTCACATGCAAGTTAGTAAGCTTTTCTGGGCTTAATTTTACTGTGCTGAACTGGAGA
Source organism: Perognathus longimembris pacificus (assembly GCF_023159225.1). Taxonomy (NCBI): domain Eukaryota; kingdom Metazoa; phylum Chordata; class Mammalia; order Rodentia; family Heteromyidae; genus Perognathus; species Perognathus longimembris. Next base: position 42,753,187 of record NC_063168.1, on the reverse strand, counting down.
AATTCTTAGCCTCACACATTTAAAGAAAGTGAGAATTAAAATATGACACATGTAAGTTGTCTGCACTTTTTCTTTTCCCCTCCCTCCCTCCCTCCCTCCCTCCCTCCCTCCCTCCCTCCCTCCCTCCCTCCCTCCTTTCCTTCTTTCACTTCACTCTCTCCCTCCCTCCCTCCTTTCTTTCTTTCTGTGCTAGTCCTGGGGCTTAAAGTCAGGACCTGGGCACTCTCCTTCAGCATTTTTGTTCATGAATTGTGTTCTTCCTCTTGAGACACAGCTCCACTTACAACTCTTTTTTTGGTGCTTAATTGTTCATAATAGTTTCACAGCCTTTCCTGCCAGGGTTGTCTTTGAACAATCCTCAGATCTCAGCCTCCTGAGTAGCCAGTACTGTGAACCACTGGTGACCTTTGTGACCTTCCTTAAACTGTATTTTGAATATCTTACTTCCTAAATAAAGCTTTCTTAAGGGCCAAAAAGAGGTCCAGCTTCAGCATTTCATTGGAGTGGATATTTATGAAGATAGGGAACAGATTGTCACAAGAACTTCAAGGAAATCATCTTCTTGTTATATAGTAGTGAGGATATATTCAACACAATATAATGTTAACAGCTACTGAACAACTTTCAGCAGAACAGGGTGCCCTTCAATCTACTACCATTCCTATACTTATAGAATGATAGTTTAGTCTCCTTTATGCATGTATACTCTTTGTAGGCAGACTTAACACTTGTCAGTAGGGCCTTGGCTCTCAAAGGAGAAAGACAGGAGAAGAGGACAAGAAATTTTTTTGATATTAGCTATGTACCAACATTACAGAAAACAGACTATCTAATAGTTTGGGAATGTGATTCAAAGGACAAATTCTTCTGAGATAAAAGCAGCATTTACAATACAACCTATTAAAAGGCAAAGATGCAACACAGCTTTTATTGTTAACTCAATTTTTTTAACTTGAATTTCAATAACAGATCCCATTAGAAATGGTTCCTCATGTGGTGACTTCTCTGAAAGAGCTGCCATTATTTTCCAGGTATTTTAACTCTGTTTATTTGTATCTTAGGGCCCAAAAGGAAAAGTGAACATGTATAAAACTTTCAGTTTAAAAGTCTAACTCAATTCAAAGGAAGGAGAAATAAAGCTAAGAAGCAACTCCATCCCATCCATCTTCATGAGGATCATCACCAAATCATTTCAGATAGACAAAGAAGATAAACAAATCTGACTTCTATTTCAATTTACCAAGATCTTCTCAGTAAGATCCTACATTCTCCTAATTATGAATTGTTTGTCACATGCATATAATCCTTCATCCAAATGCCTTTATAATACTTGATCTGAACAGGACAAAATAGTAAATAATAATCAAGCACCCTTTCCCTTCTCTCTCCAAAACTTGCTAACATAGAAAGAATATGAATTTATCAAATGCAAATTCTGCATGTGATCCCTTATTCCTTAAACTGACTACCAAAGTAGATATGAGGATTATCTGCATTTTATAAGACAAATGGAGGCTTACCAAAATTAAACACCCTTGTCCAAGGTCACACAGATAGCAGTACAAAAGAATTAAATGCAAATATTCAACTTTGCAAAGTTTTCTTTCATTTTCTATGATGGGACTTTAAAAGATTAACTCCCTGACCACTTACCACACAATAGGCATATAATAGGCAATGTCAGCTGGTACAACAGTGACTATGCGGGTCCTAAATAAGCTTAGTATTCATAAAAAGCACAGCTCATTGTAGTCAGAAAACTATTTTAAAAATAAGTTGCTGGAAGAAGCTGCAAGAAATCAGGAAAGCCTTGTGAGAATTAAGAAGGTATAATGAAGATCATGAAGCTGCTGTTTTGAGAAAGAAATTCAATATTATATTGCTCTTTATGTTGTGTGTGCATGTGTGTGTGTGATATTAATATAGGAATATGTGAGTTTTGTTTCTTCTTTTTGGTATTAGCACTGAGGCTTGAACTCAGGACCTTGCACTCTTGCTTAGCTTTTTGCCCAAAGCTGGTATTTGACAACTTGAGCCACGTCTCCATTTCTGGAATTTTTGCTGGTTAACTGGAGATGAAGTCTCTTGGATTTATCTGCCTGGGCTCTCTTTGAAGCTGGATCCTCAGATATCAGCTTTCAGAGTAGCTAGGATTACAAGTATGAGCCAGCCACTTGCACATTATTGTACATTTTTCTTACTGTGACTTTTTCCCTAAACATGTTGAAAGATCTATTTATGCTTCTTTAGTGAAGCAAAGGACAGAAGAGTTTGTGGGGATGATTATAATAAGATTGAATTATTAGTAAAAGCAGATGAGTCAATATCACATACGGTGTTAAATGTAAACAGCTATCTTTAGAAAGTATTGACAGGCCTATGATGTAGACAAGCTGTATGAGGTAGAAGTTACCAAGGATAGGAATTTAAAATGTGAATTTTTGTCACTAAGAGCAGTGTACACTCATCCTTCTTTAGTGACTCCTAAAACAGTACACAGAAAAAAATGAAGTATGAACAAAAAGCTGATTTTCTGCTAATGACACCAATTCACAGCAAAGTATTTGAAGTACCCCACATACTGGGGGAGGCCTCCCCACTTGGCAAAGGTTAAAAGATAGCCATGAGAATAAATAGTTCCATATTAATTGTGTAAAGGGAAAGTAATCACTGGATAGTTACATTACAGAACACTCTTCAGTGTGGCCTAAGTCCTTCATTTCACAAGACATGAATAGAATCCCAGATGATAAACTACATGTTCATGCATATAAGACTAGATTTCTTCCAGCTCAGTAAATTGCCCCTAAAATTTGTCATAAGCTAAACATGACAATTGTCATTTGTTTCTTCTGTTTGAAGTACCCAGATTATCAAGTACATATTTCTATAAATTCAGCCTTTTTACTTTCCCTTCATTAGTTATTTACTGAAACTTGTTCCATCCTTCAGTCTACTAACCAGGTCTTAATTTTCCAATTTTTCATAGCTATTTTCATTCTCAAACTATCTTCTCCTTGTCAAACTCACATTAAAGGTTGTCATCACACCCATATCTCATGTTAATTATTTTTAGTTTTATGGTAAAATGTAATGCTAGTAAAATATGAATATATTTTTAGATTCCATGTAATAAGGCATACTCCATTGTCCATCTTAACACCTACACAGTAATCACCCTTTCCTTCACAAAGATTCTTTCTTTTTTCCTTTTTTTTTTTTTTATTTTATTGCCACTATTACACTTGAACTCAAAGCCCAGGCACTGTGCTAAAGCTAATCCTATATCACTTGAGCCACAGCACCACTTCCAGCTCAGTAGTTTACTAGAAGTAAGAGTCTCCTGGACTTTTTTGCCCAGGCTGACTTCTAATTCTAATCCTCAGACTTCAGTCTCTCAAGTAGCTTGGGTTACAAGCATGAGCCACTGGCACCCAGCCAGAGAACAATTTTTCTTTTATTCCTTTTTATCCAAGTCATTCCTTGGCAAGAGAACATTTATGATTGTGTTAAGAAGAATCCCAATCAATGTACACATTTTTGTCACAATTCCTCCTGTTTTTTTATTCTTGTATTGTAGCATACTTCTGGATTACCCACTGATTTAAACATAGATGCCAATAAAACCTAAAAGACAAGACTCTTAGGTTTTGTTAGGCATGTTTTTTTTTTTGTTGTTTGTTTATTTTGTGCGAGACACTGCTAAAAGCATTCATGTTGGAGATCTTGCGCCGACTTGACTCCCAGACGCATCTAATTGTCCTCCAGTGAGGGAGGAGGGCTGGGTGCGGGCGGTCTGTTGACCCTTTCCTTTCCTGGCTCGTCCAGTGGGGGCCTGCCTTCCCCATCTCTCCCGCAGGTCTGGGGAGCACTGGGTGGGGGGGAAGAGGGGGGCTAAAAACCCTGACAATGGTGCCCATTGTGGAGCAATGAGGAAGATGTTCACCAAAGTGAAACTATCGGCCGGCCAAGCCAAGTGAGTTCCAAGTTGCTAGCACTATCCTAGATCTGCAATCTCAACTTGATTCCTTGGCTGCTGTCGTCCTCAAGAATCGCTGGGGCCTGGACCTGCTTACCACCAGAGAAGGGGGATTCTGCCTGTTTTTTTACAAGAGGAATGCTGTTGTTACACTAACCGCTCTGGAATTGTCCGTGATAAAATAAAGAGGCTACAAGAGGATCTTGAGCAGTGCTGAAATGAACTGAACTCTAGACTGAGATAAATGGGTGGCTCCCTTACCTTCTCCCCTTTGTGGGCCCCTTGGTTAATTCTTCTATTTACATTTGGCCCTTGTGTGGTTAATAGACTTCTTTAATTTCTTAAGGAATGAGCCACAGCTGTGGCCGACAAGAGGCTGTTTGGGAACCCTATGAGGTTGGCCATGGCCCCTACCAGGATGTACAGGCCTGAGGCGAAAATAACAGGGCTTCCTCTTCATTATCAATCTCTCCCCCCAAATTTCCCCTGAGAAGAACTGCAGCCAGAGATGGGTAAGAGGGGTGCCGGTCTGACCAACCTAAGACAGGGCCTTCAGCTTAGCTCTGAAGAAGTTCCCAATGACGGGTAAGGCAGGCAAGGTGACCCACCCAACCTAAGACAGGTGGGTTCACTTCTAAATGCTAATAAAACAAAAAGGGGGAGATGTGGGACACACCTGGATCAGGAAGAGGAAGTCAATTAGCTGGCCCCACCTGTTTCTCAGTCCTGGGGCCATGTGTGGCTAATCTAGCTGCCTCTAGGATTGGTCCCCAACACTTCCGAGATAGGTGCATGCACACCCCTCCCCTTCCTGCCAATCTGATTGGCTCTTGTGTCTTATATTAGTTACATGTGTTCCCCCAATAAACGAGATCTTGCGCCAAAAGAAAATAAATAAAAGCATTCATGTTTCTCATTTATGACAGTCTATTAAGATAAGGACCATTGTTCCTATTCACAGGTGAGAAGACTGGGACTTAGGATAGAGAACTTGGTCACTCTGCTAGAGATGACTTGAGAGAATTTACTTTTAAGTCTACACTCTTCAATTTGTATGTTAATGAAAGGAACAGGTTCTGAGAAATGCATCACTAGATGATACCACTATGTGAACATCATGAAGCATACCTAAAAAAACTAAGAAGTAGTACAACATTACAAAGAGACATAATCTTCTGGGACCACCATTGCATATGCATCCTTTTATTAACCAAAATATCATTATGTGGCACTTGACTGATCTAAGTTTCACTAATACACACATACACACAAACAAGCACACACACACACACACACACACACACACACAAATACAAAACTAAGGCTAATATCCGAATGTATTTCACTAACTGTGCCTCAAAGAATGCACTCAAGAGGCAAACATAGAGAAAGCTTGTATTCTTTTCCTAGCTATAGTTAATCACTTAGTCAAAAGCAATCATGTTTGCACAGGTCCCTTTATTACAATTTTCCTCTCCAGTAGAAAGTAGCCCAGCCTTAGTGGCATCACAGAATATATAAGCAAAAGATCTAAACTTTATCTATTCTGCAGCAAATCTCATCACATTCAAAGAAATGATTTTTAAAGTACCTCTTCCATAAGGCAGATTTCTAATTTAAATGCAATTTGCTTCTGGAGAAGGTATTAGTCCTGAGCTATACATTCAGGAAATGCTCAATAAATATGAACAGACAATTACCAAAGTTATAGAAAATATAAATTACACATGGAATACATGCATGTGTATTTTTAAAAGGCATATATTCAAAATAAGATTTTAAGCAATGTACAAAAAAAATCCTCTACACAATTAAGTTCATGAAAGATACAATAAGCTCAGAATACAAAATAACCTGAATTTTACTTGGTAATCAAATATGCACAGTGATTTGGTTATGCTGGGCTTTTTATTCTTTTTTTTTAAATTCATTTTCAACAGGATTTTCTGTTTTAAATATTAAAGTCATTCATGCTTGAAGAAAAGTGTTTGTGCTCAGTTCAAGAGAAATATAGGGCAATAATCTTGAATATAAAAGATCATTTTATAAAAGAAATACGTTGACAAGAGCATTTATACTGGAGCCTAAACTATCAATCACTATGTCGCTTGTTATTAATTCGGAAGAGATCTACATCATACTTTAGAGATGAATAAAATAGCTGAGGCTGAGAAATAATGAATTGTCAAGCTGAATGTGATCTTGGAGGTCATTCAGTTGTTTCTTCTAGTTTTCCAGCCAGATGAAGATAGTGAGAAAGAGCAACAATGACTCTTCTCAGGTCATACCAAGAATCCATAGGAGAAAAGGAAAAATGTCCTAGGGAGGTGTGTTTGGAGATGAGAGAATCATAGAAGTATCTGATAATTTTAAATAAATGCTGCATTCCATATCAGCTCATTTTCTGTCACAAATAAATGTTACTGACAAGTCCTAGCTTTCAATTGGACAAGCCAGCTCAGAGAGGAGCTACAATAATATTTGTGTAACCAAGCAAAGCCCTTCGTTACTTTAAAGAGCTTATTTGCTTTAATCTCTACATTGATTTTTCTGCAGCGCAGTGACAGGGTAGGAACTTATAGCTTCGTGGAAAAAATAATCAGATGATTTTGGTAAGTAGGTGTTAGCATAGGCTGTGGTCTTAAATTCCAAATATTGGTTAATAAGAATGTTTTAAGTGAAGGAACATCTTGGCTATGTGGAATAAATAGGATCTTAAAAATGAAGACTGAGCATTCTCTGCAAAGAGATATTCTACAAATACTGAACTCTCTTGACTATATGAAGTCAAGAAAATAAGTCTATCAATTTTCTGGAAGATGATAAACAGAAAAATTGGCCATGGTGGGAAAGGGTGGCAATTTTTGTTTTAATCTTTATTTTTGTTGCACATAGTACAAATGATTATGTGCTCTACTTAAGCAATATTCAGTTGAATGAAATTTTCATCAAGCATCATCTCCCAAGAAAGGCTTCACAGAGATTGATGCTGAGAACAGGTGAGAGAGAATGGGTTTCAGTTTACTTTCCAACTGAGCTGCATTATATACTTTGAATATTTACATCTGTGTCAATATGTATTCATCATATGGAGTTAATATCAAATGTAGGACAAACAAGAGAAAGTATATCTGGAATAAAATTCAAGCAGCTCACATCCCAGATTTGTATCTACTGGCTCTGACGTTTAGTAAATCAGTAGCTTCCAGATTCTAGAACCAGAAAGTAAAAATATCAGAAGTACTTAAGAATAACCTCCTTGTTTCATAGATGGGGATATTCATGTAGTAATATTCATTCAAATGTAGAGAGCTGGGTCACAGGCAGACCTGAGATGCTGTCAGCGACTGTTTGAAACCTGCTTCTACATCACCTGCTATTATGAGAAAAGCTTGAAAGTGAAACCCACGTGTCACAGATTTCTTTGGAATTAAGATTCTTCACATGACCTAGGTTCTAGGAAACTCACAAGAGTAGGAAGTGGCAACGTGAGTCATAGCCTGATAGTAGCTCAGTGGGCTCACACAGAGGTGGAATCTGTCTCTCAAAATTTTTCTCTGTAGGTTGAAATGAAGGAGTAAAATAAGTCAATGAAGAGTTCTCCCTCCCCACTGTTCTTCTGTAGCCCCTGGAGCTTAATAAGTTTCAATAGATGACTGAATGAAGACTTAGCACAGTAGTTCATACTCTTTCCTAGCTATTCAGAAAGCAGGTTCTAGGCCCATTGTGGCTCAAGGCCAATCCAGGCAAAAAAGTAAAAAAAGAAAAAAAAAAGGCTATTAATGAAATGACTAGACATGGTGGCAGTTGTTTGTCATCCTGCGTACAGGGAGGCATTATGTACAATCTGGGTCTAGATTAGCCCAGACAAAAAATACATCTCTCCCTGAAAAAAATATTGCACAATGTGTTGGATTGTGAGTCAAGTGGTAGAGCAACTGTCTAGCAAGCATGGGCCTGAGTTTACATAGAAATTAAAAATTATATAAATAGATGCTTGGATTAAAAACCTGTCTTATGTACACAAAAACACCATTATAACTTAGTTAAATTGTCTTTAATTTTCTGCTCCAATTTTCTCAATGGATCATTTCCAAGTTTTCAATATGTAAAATGGATTAATTGGGAACAATCTGAATAACATATGATGCATGTACTTTCTTAAATAAAATGTGGGCTGCTTACAAATTTTTATGTGTTTATGTTTTGAAGTGTCACGAAAATTTCTGAGTTTGTTAGATGAGGAGGAAGAATAAGGGAGGACTAGAAGAAGTGTGTTCATCAGAAAAGCCAAATGTAATCTAAAACATAGAAGCAGTGGCAATGTCAAGGACAGCCACAAGGCAGGTAGGCCAGTTTTTTAATGTGTAGGTGGTATTTTATTCCTTCTCTGTTTAGTCCTACCCATTGATTATAAGGATAAAATTTAAAATAAATTATTCACCTCCCCATCCTCAAATCATATAAACACACATACAAGACATGGGGTACCAAATAAAAAATAAAACAAAAACAGTGACCACAGGGGATAAACCAAAGGGACAAATAATGAAAGCAAAAAGAAATAACTTCACCCAGTACATTTAAAAATAAAATAAGTTATTCAGTCACAAAACCTCAATAAGCTTACCAGAGACAGTACATATCATATGTAAAATACATATCATATGTAAAATACTCTGAGACACTAAAACACACATACAAAGTACATTAATGTCAGATAACTTTCAGCTGTGCTCAAAGCTCCACACTTACTGAACAATCATAATAAGCAGGATGCTGAAATGTATGTGCCATTTCTTGCACAGCATTGAGGAAAACTCTCTCCCATGCAAGTTCCATTCACATTAATGGAGGTGACAGGCTGATTTGCATTAAGTTATTCACAAATCAGTTGCTTTAATGCTTCAGAACTAACCTACTACATATACCACATATCATGTCTGAATTTAATAGGTTTTCAAAAAAATAACACTTTTGGGAGGATATAACACAAAGAAATGAGACTGAGGATACGATCACATGAGCTTATGCATGAAGGCTATATAACGTTCAGCACACATCCATTTAAATGCTCCACTGAAAAGGCTATATAAGTGTCATGGTTACAATATTAATTTATGATAAAGCAGAATTGATGACACAAACATTTTAATATTTTATAAGTAAACTAGTGCTATTTTAAAGTATTTCTACAAGTGGTAGCCAAATCCATTCAGCAACATTACAACATAACCCCTTCAAAACCAGTACTTTGTTTTATACACCTAGTACAATATTAATTTGATGAATATTTATAAAAGTAATACAGAAATGAGCAAAGAAACTGTTGCTAGTCCAACAATAGATAGAGATAGATTTCTTGGTAGATAGTAGTACTCAACAAGCACACATAGAAATCCTGCTGTGCTTGTAGTGCAAGTGTATCTCCAGAGCTCATACATCAAAGGTATGATGGCCAGCTAATGGTTCTGTGGGAGTATGTAGAACCCTATAAGAAGAAAGACATAGGGGGAGGAAGTCAGATCATTTGGGGATGCCTTTTAAGGAGACATGTGGACCCCCCGAGCATTTCTTATCTCTGTTTGCTTCCCAGATTTCATGAGGTAAGTAATTTCCTCCAATAAGCACTCCTCAACATAATTCATTCAAGGCGCAACATCAGTAAGACCACGCTACCATGGACTGAAACCCCTGAAAGATGAACAAAAGCAAATCTATCTTCCTTCAAAGTTGATTGTCTTAGGTATTTTGTCATATGGGCAGAAATATGACTAACACAATATATTTTGATTAGTAATAACACACGAGGTACTTCTGAAAAGTTAAAACTGAAATTGCTGGGCTAGGAATATGGCCTAGTGGCAAGAGTTTTTTGCCTCCCATACATGAAACCCTGGGTTCAATTCCACAACACCACATGTACAGAAAATGGCCAGAAGTGGCACTGTGGCTCAAGTGCAGAGTGCTAGCCTTGAGCAAAAAGAAGCCAGGGACAGTGCTCAGGCCCTGAGTTGAAGCCCCATGCCTGGAAAAAAAAAAAAAAAAAACACCTGAAATTGCCAATGATACTCAGTGCCTTGTTGAAAACAATGTGTAAAGAAAAAAACCTCGCAATGATGCCTTCATTGACATAGAAAAGTATGCTTCCAACTTTTTTTCCATGAAGGAAATTTAAATATGCCTCCAGCATGTCAGCTACATTAAAGCAGAACACTGTTGCTGGTGCTAACACTTTGATCAAATCAATAACATTGCACCCAGGAGGTGAAGAAGGAGCTAGATAATGTATTAATCCCTGTTATGTGATACTTGTTGGTACACTATAATCATTTTCACTTATTCAGCTATAAGTATCAGTAAGTAAGGCATTTACTGAATTCCTACCTTGGATTATACAAGGTGCACATTCCACAGTAGGCTCACAAATACATCTACTATGCTTTTCCAGATTAGTGTGAGAGGAAGATCATTGGAAGTGAAGCTCTTTATGTGGACTAAACACTTAGGGTAGAATGAGATAGAAAGAAGGCAACTCTTCTTGTACATATCCTATCTTATTTTCCAAGTTGCAGCACAAACCTGAAAACTACACTTTTAAAATAAGTATTTTTCTTATGCACTCCTCCTCTTCCATTGAGCAATTTTTACAAGTTTCATTGCTTTACTTCCATACTCATGTATGAGGTACTTCTCTCAGTATCCATTTTAATATAGACATTAATCTTAGTTTTTCCACCTCTCTTCCTCTTTTTTGCCTCATGAAGTTCTAGCAGACACAATGGTCTTTCTCCTCCTTCTCTCGTGAATCTACCTTGAGTCTTTATAGAAACAGACATAGAAAATTTATCATTCCTTTGCTCAATAACTCTAACAGCTTCCTGTTGGATCTAGAAAGAATCTGAAGGCCGTACTAAATCGGCCAAGTTTTACAAATCTAGTCCTCAATTACTGTATTACCTTAATTACTACCTATGTCCTCCTGCTCATGGTTTTCAACTGTTGGGGAATCCAAGGCACCAATGATGTGTCCACCACAGATCTTCTTAAAGCCTGCTGTGTTGCATGGACCTAGGGGTCATAGTAACAGACATTTTTTTCCAGTGTTCATTCCAATGTCACCTTCTCCTAAGGCTTAATACCATCACCCAGTCTAAAATAGTAATGTCTCATCCATCCTCTGTGTCCTTACCTTGATGTTATTTTCTCCCGAGCACTTGCCATTTTCTGACATCAACTGCATTAGATAATATTCCCATTGGTTTATTTCATTATCATCTTACTTCCTGCCTAAATACATCTATAAAAGCTTTGTTACGTGGATCTGTTCTTTGGACGTATGAATGCATTCAACACAGAGCAAAGGCTAAAATGCTTTTTCAAAGGAATATATTATTTTATTTAGTCCTTACATTCCCAGAAGTTGCTAACATGATTACTATTTATAGACAAAAACAGGCAGGTAAAAAGAGATGACACAAACATTTCTGGAAAGGGATAAGAGGATTCAGGAAATGGGGCTCTCAATTGAGAACCAGGTGCCAGATATAGGATTATAAAAATATGAGGTAAGGAATAGAAATAACTTTTGATTTTTATTTCAAATTTTCAGTCTCCTCAACTACAAGATACTAAATGATACACTTTGAGAAAATATTGTACCTTTGTAGGGAACCGAGCCAACAGCAAATTTCATCCTGACCTCTGGCTATGTTGTTATCTCAAGAAATGTGCAAGGATATGGCTTACTTAAAAGACAACACGAGAGTCTGATTTAATGCTAACTATTCAACCTTATTTTGTCTTTACTGCCACCTGTTATTGCCGACTTCAAGGCTTTCTTGTTTGCTTAAACTTTAGTAACCCTATGCTATTCCCTGGTTCCTAAAGTGCATAGAAGCTAGAAATTAAAAATAAACGGGGCTGCAGTCTTGAGTTACAGTCTTTAGCTGCAGACCTCCCAAACCCCATCTTTTGTATTTTGTCTTTTGTCTCTTGTCTTGTATTTTCCTTTTTCTTTAATCCTTGCCCCCTCAATCAGGATTTCCTTTCACTACCGGCTGGCTCCGGCATACCTTGATTCTATAAGCTCAGTTTGGTTTATTTCTAGTCATTAAATACTAAAAACAAGTCACTATTTATAAAAGAGAAAAAATATGATTCCTCTATCTTCCATTACTTACTTTATTACTCCATCTTTCTACTCCATATTACATACAGGCTTAGATTCTAATCCTTGTGAGACCAGGCACAAATTACACTGTACATGTAGTAAGTGGAGCACTGAAGTTGAAACTTTCAGGGATGGGAGAGCGTATGTTAGAAACACATTGGAAGGCATTAGGAGGAAAAAGAAGATTATAATGTCTCACACTTTGTGGGTGAATAGGTTTTGTGTTTTGTTTTTGCATATCTTCAGGGCTGAATGAATGCTTTGTGTAGTAAACAGAGTAAAGCTCAATTCAGGTTTACTGCCTCCATATGGTTCCAACTGCTTATACACATTTGTAGATTAACAGGGAAAGAAAAGGATATGTTGTTTTCCTAGAAGAGGCAATTGTGTTGCTAGAACTTTAATGAGCAATAGTTCAGATGTAAGCCAGAGTACAAAAGAAAAAAGAAATCAGACTAAGAACATCATCTCTTTGGTGCCTTTCCAAAACAGCAATTTGATAAAAGAGCATCTACAAGTCTTTTATCTGCAAACTTAATTTCATTATTGCACTACACTCTACTTAAAATAAAAAAAAGATCCACACATTTATTAAAATTGTAATGAATGAATCACTTAGGCTTTGATCTCGCACATCAGTTTTAGTGAGCTCCCCTAAAGGAAGATCAATTAAGCATATATTCTTTTTCTTTTATTCAAATGATACACTAGACAAAGCAGTTACATTTCACTTGATCAACACTGAGACCCAGAAAGCATTATAAAAAACATAAACTCTCCATTGTGTTTCAAGGATAGTGTCAATTCTATTCTTTATATGAAAAAAAATTGTAATTGTTCATGTGATTCAGGACATGCCACTCCAAACATACAACTTTGATGTACTGCAAACAAATACTATTGCCCTCATCTTCACACAACATTCTCCTCTGAAGGAACTCATAAAATCAAGGAAGTATTTCCTGACCTTCATCTGACACTAGTCAAAGACCAAGATATGAGAAGTATTTTCCCTGTGACTGTAAAAAAGGGGTTACCTAATCTTCCTAAATTCTGAAGTGTCCTAGAAAGAATTTGCACAAATAGGACTTGCTTGTTTTTTCCCCATTTGCTACTATTAGGTGAGACCTTTTTTGTGTCCTACCATATTTCTCCATGACTGTTCACTCCTCATGAGACTACTCCCCATAAAAATACTGAGGCTTAACAATTTAGGTTAGGTCTCTAGGTCTTTATTTCCTATGACTCCCATGTCGTGAGAAACTTAAACATTTCAGTGCTTATTCTCATTTGTCCTGTTACAGGCAGCTCAGTCATAAGCCTAGCACAGCTTCTCTATAAAGCCATCTCTTAATGTTGTCTGACACAATACAGTAAAAACTAAAACTGTGTCTTTCATTACACAATCAGAAACACCATTAAAATCCTGTTTCTATGAAAGTGCTTTTTTTCTTCAACTGACAGGCTTTCCTTAGAAAATAATCATAGTGAGACGATTTTGATTTATTTTCTGAAGTATACCTTTGCTTTTGTGCTTCAAAACACAAAGTAAGACTCACATAATAAAATTCTTAATGTGACTTTCTATGAGCAAAGCACATTTATTTTCAAATGTATATAATGAAATTTGTTATGAACCTGAACGTATTTCCTATACACATGAGAAGTAAGCTGACAAGTCAAGTCAGAGAGAGGGAATGATTCTCCAAGGGAGACATGTAACCACAAGAATTACATTACATCTACAAGATGATGAAGTATGAATCCCAACTAGTTATTCTTTGCTCTCTAAAAAATGAAATTATAAAAACTATTCTGGGCTCATGCTCTTGTTCTTACTGTGAAACTATTTTGTGAAACTATTTTTGCTTTCTAAAGCAGTAGAAAGAAGTACTTAGTGGTTTCTCTTCATGCTAAGATTCAATCCTCTTAGTGTTTCAACTGTAGTAAATTCTTCCTGAGGGACAAATAAATACTGTGTCCAAGCATTCATATACAGACTTTTTCAGTTGAAATCAACAACTGCTGAGGATAAGGAGGAGAAAGAAAAAGATATGTCTTGGTACTTCTCATTATTTAGGAAGAGTTAGTGTACTACTTACAGGAGTACGTGTTATTGTATGTACCCTGCAGAGCACAAAGCAGGTAAGTGTAAAGGGTCTTAAAGGATTGGGGAATTCCAGAGTAATTGCAATTTGCCAAAAAAAAAAAAAAAGTACTGATAGCAGTACTGTTTTTATCAGTAATGAGACACAGAGGAGCATCAGCAAAATAATGTGAGATCTATGCTTGCCTCAATTGTATTTACGGTTTAACATGTTAAAAGTTGAAGGGTAGATGATGCAGGTTGATGACATTGTTGTATGTCATTTTTATATATAATTTTTTTTATCAAGTACTCCAGAATGAGAACAAAAGGATTAGTGATTAATTACTGGGGCTATTAGAACATTTATTAAAATTTCATTTTAAAAATGAATATCATACTTCTTTAATGGTCACTCCATTTTCAAAAATAGCAATAGGATTAGAACTCAAAGCCTTCCAGTTGATAGACAGACACTTTAGTGTATAAGACACACTCCCATCCCTTTCTGTTGTATTTATTTTTTAGGTAGAATCATATGCTTATCTTGGAGCTGGCGTAGGAACATGAAGCTCTACCAATGGTTCCTGTATACTTGGGATAATAGCTACATACCACACTTGTCTCCTCTTTTTGATGACATGTCATATTGCTTAATTTTGGCCCAGACTGGCTTTCACTTGTGATCCTCTGGATTTTCAACTCCTAAGTAACTGAGATTATATTTGTGAGGCAGTACACTTGGCCAAAATATCTCATCTTAAAAACTGATTTATTTGGTGGTCGAGTATTTATATCTAAGATTGGCTTATTTGCCTTTGAGATTTGCCAAACATGGGACAATGATAGTAACTATTAATTTGTATCTTACTTTCAAAGGGATGGAAAGAAGAGAGAAAGAAAGAGGAAGAAAAGGAAAGAAAAAAGGAGGAAGGGAGGAAGTATAGGTGAAGCCATGAAAAACAGTTGATTTAGTAAGTTTCTTTTCAACTATTATGAAAGAAGACTTGCTGTAGAAATGGACTAGCATTACTCTGTAGCTTCTGCATATGTGAACAGAGGGGCCTTGGCTGTCTTTCTTCTCTACTTGCCATTTTAACTGCTATCTTTGTAGCAAACTAGAGCTTTCTTCTCAGAGACCTGATGAAAACCAATCTTAGGAATCCCTTTCCTCTCAGGATGCCTTCATTTTATTTTGGAAGGACTCTCAATGCGGTTTTCTTTTCATTTCTTTTTTGAAAGAAAATGGTAAAGAAACAGCTCTTTAGAAGGCTTCTGGAGATGGAGCCAAGAAAGTCAAGTTTAGGGGATGGCTGCCATTCCCTGGAAAAGCTCACAGAAAACAACCTGGTGCTCATGCACCTCCCATGAAAAAAGCTTTACATAAATGACAAGATCTAGATAGGAACAAATCAACAAATCTAGGTAGAAAAACAAAAGAAACACACAGAGCCTAACAGAGGCAAATATTTGCATCAAAAACAGGTCATTACTGTCTATGGTTACCCGTCATTACCTCATCTCTCTCTTTGTCAGCATTTGTTTAGACAATTCTTCAACATAGCAGATATTATTTCATAACAAGATATGAATTGTCTTAACATATGAAGATTTAGACTATTAGATTTCACAAAGGAAAATGGTTAGCAAATTAAATGTTATTTTAAATGGGTTACAAAATTTTGCTGTAAATTTTTTCTCCTCTAGTAGATTTCTTTCTTTGTTGTTGTTTCCATTAGTTTTGTTTCCATTACTCTTAATTTTACATATTAAACTCTTTGCAATTTTGATGTGGACTATTACTTGGAAATCAGGAGAATGCCAATGGCAAGAAAATCTACTTCTTTTTCCATTTAATCATTAAGAAGCATTAAAATAGACCAAAGAAAGGAGAAAAGTATAAAGGGAAACCAGTTTTAGAGTATAATGAAACTTAATGAATGTTGACCCTGAAAAGACAATATGTTAGAAGTCACTATAATAGATATGCCTGGCTAAAAATCTAGCTGCTGACAAAAAAATTTATTGTTATACTACTTGAATTTCTAGAATGATGACTATAATTTTTGTTTGATTTCTATGTATGATGCATGCTAATAATTCTCAAAATTTATCATCGATTATTGATAAAAAAAAATGTTTCTTGCAAAACCTTTTTCCTTGTCTCAGTTTGTCCACTGCTGCTTCGTTGCAGTTAGCTGCCCATCCAAGACTTTTCTCTGAACATATGGAAGTCTGATAGTTCTATAGTATGGCCTATTCTTCTAACGCTGCTCCATGCTTGAACAATAAATTCCAAATCCCCTAACATAGCTCACAAATAAGCATTTCAAAGCTTGTGCTTTCAGTGTACATTTAAATACATTTCACTGTCTTTCTTCTTGTGCACCACAACCACTCTTCAGTTCTTCTAAAAATACTCTTTTTCTTTCTTGTCTTTTTTTTAGGTAACTAAAATTCATATTCAATTCTCAACTTAACTCTCCTACACTCTGTGAACACTCATCCGAGTGGTAAGTCTAAATTTCATAAACCCTATTATCACACAGAACTTTCTCAATACCAATATTCACCTGTATAATTAAGAGTTGCAATTGGGTGATATGCTGCCTATTTGATCACACATATATTTCTGGTGCCTAAGCTTAATTAACTTATACATAATGTAAGATTTCATAAATGTGTAAAATTTTCTCTCTGGTGAATCAATTACTACTTTTCGCGCTATAGCTTTTGGTTCTTTTCATTTTAGAATTTCACTTTTTCATATCAT
Source organism: Perognathus longimembris pacificus (assembly GCF_023159225.1). Lineage (NCBI taxonomy): Eukaryota > Metazoa > Chordata > Mammalia > Rodentia > Heteromyidae > Perognathus > Perognathus longimembris. The sequence continues at coordinate 42,736,176 of NC_063168.1, read as the reverse complement.
TATTATAAAGTCAATATAAATTATATTTTTTCTGTAAACCAGAATGCAGAGATGGTAGCCAAAGAGAAAAATAATTCCTGAATAAAATTCAGCAGTATACAACTGGGAGTTTTGAAGCTGAGAGCTGATGGCTCAACATCTATAACCTAGGTACTCAAGAGGCTAACCTAGATACTCAAGAGCCTGAGATTTAAAGATCTCAGTTCAAAGTCAGACCAGGCAGGAAAGTCTGGGAGAGTCTTGTCTCCAATTGAGGACCAATTAAGAACTAGAAGTGATCTGTGGCTAAAAGTGGTAGAGCACTAGCCTTGAGTGATAGAGCTCAGGGACCACTCCTAGGCCCTGAGTTCAAGCATCATGAACTACAAAACAAATAAGGATTTTGAAATTTGGGGGATACAAATATTTGTTCTCCATTATAATTTCTGAGTTTATTTTTATGAAAAATTGGTGATGCAATATGAAAACAAGGTATATGCACTCTTTTTCATGAGTGAGTCATTTATGGAGGTAGGCTCCAGTGTTAAAATAAGTAACTTGAAAATGTTTAAAGCTTTAGAAAAACCATGTATTTTCACCCAGTTCTTTTCTTGTGTTTTGTGTAATAAGTTTCCCTTCATCTTAGTGAAGTGTATTTGTGGTTTCTAACATAATACTTTTTTGAAAAGGAGCAAAGAGTAATACTGTTTAGAAAATATTCACATGAAATACCTTTTTATTTGTTACTCAGATGAGTAAATTCTGAGATAAAATGCTGTCACAGAAGATATTTAGCCAGAATATGGACAAATCTGTGAGCAGTGGTCTACAAAGGATAAGAAAGAATTTTCTATAACATTTCTTTCTTTTCATTGAAAGACATTTAAATTATTTGAGTGTTTCATGATGAAAAGAAGCCTTCATAAAATAAAACAGTAATTTACAAGAGAGAAGAAACGCTAGATAAAGTAATATTCCTAAATCAGAAGTGACTAATCAGATGAGGAAAATAATAGTGGATAAGAAAAGACCCTCTCTGTATGCTGAGCTATGCCTATAAACTTCCAATAAAGTATTTATAAACCATATTTAGAAGATGTACATTGAATATTACTGGAAATATATCATTCCATTGGGAAATTCAACTACACACAAAAAATCAGGTATAAAAACACATATCCAAGTCAAACAAAGACGAGTGTTTCACAGTAGTTCAAATACTCATGAAGAAAGAATTCTCTCCAGAGAGTTTACATATGGCTACAAAAAAACCTATCTAAATCATTCCAAAAGGTTATAGTTGAATCAAGAAACAAAGGAACACAGAGGAAAATAAAATATTTATCCCAAACTTCTCCTTGATTTCTCCAGTCTCATAGCCTTCATTACAATAAGTAAATAATAAAGTTAATGAAACAAATCTGGTTTTTGCTGGTGCTAAATAAATAACAGAACAAAACCAGTAAGTCCAACATGTACTGGATATGGAGCAATGGCAATCCTTTCTTCTTCTTGCTCTTACTACACAGGACATTTTAAAAAATTATTAGTTTCCCTTCTTATAGTGTATAATTGTAATTGTGCACAAAAGCTATTCAATAGATAAAAAGTCATCAAATAGATAATCTGTCAACTTAAAATATTTTAATTCCTTATGTTTACTGTATTCAAGACATATTTTGTTGGATTTATTATTATAGGGTTCACTATTTTATTTATTTATTTAGTTTTGCCACTCCAGGGCCTTGGACTCAGGGCCTGAACACTGTCCCTGGCTTCTCTTTGCTCAAGGCTAGCATTCTGCCACTTGAACCACAGCGCCACTTCTGGAAGTTTTTCCTGTATTTGTGATGCTGGGGAAGCGAACCCAGGGTTTCATGTATAGGAGTCAAGCACTCTTGCCACTAGGCCACATTCCCAGCCCCCACTATTTTATTTTTTAAGAAGGTAGAAAAATGTAAGCTACAGAATTAATGATACAAGGACCATTAAGGCATAGATAAGTGATTGAAGATTAAAAAGTAGTACTTGTCATTGAAGTGTTCTAGGTAATAACTTTGTTTTCTATTTTAATTATGAGTTGGTAATTAACCTTGCCTCTCTGAATAAATTCTTGTCACTTAATTCGGATATTGCTTTGAGAAATTTCAATAAGCTGGCCTAAAAGAACTAGACCTCAGGAGTAATGACAAATAACAAGATTTAATCCTTTTCTCTCCGTTATTAGCATTTTCTATTAGAAACAACATTTATATATGCCCGGATTCCATGTGTAATGGGCTCATACCACTTATGTTCTAAAGGAAGAGGTAAAAGAATCATTTGGGGTTAAATATGAAAAGAAAATGTTATACAACAAATGCATATAAAACAAATGCAAAATTAGTATGCAAATCCATTTACACACATTAATGAATGAATACAGATGAGTTATTTTCATAGTACAGGCAAATTGGTATAGCCTAAAATGCTTTGGCAAAATGAAAGGGAAGGAGGTGACTTATTCAGCTTAGTCATCCATTTGTAATTTTCAATGGAAAATTGCGTTGTCAGTTTCCATTATGCCTGTACAAATTTAAGCAAATTAAAGTCAACTAAGTAATTATTGATAGCATACACATTTATGAAGTAAAGCAGGAAAGTCTGTCAGTCATTCGGAACTTCTCAGATGTTTCTAGAATTTTCATTAGGGAAAAGAAACAATATAAGAATATTTTTTTTTTTTACTATGAAACCAATTTGAGACAGAACACTGACCTATTACCATCCCTCTGATTTGGGAAAAGGTGGGTGATCACACACACACACAACACACACACACACACACACACACACACACACACAGAAAGAGAGAGAGATGTTATAAATGGAGCATTAAAAGGATTCATATAACATTGCCAACAGTTCCACATCCTGATTCTCATCAGTATTCTTTCATTAATTACCAAGAGTATGATCATTCAACCTGGCAAATTTCATAGTAATCTTTTAGAATATATCTTGCAAGGTTCATCCATATTTTTGGTTCTGACAACATGAACAGTCTGTTATTTCTAAACAGAATGTTTAATGTACCATGATAATACAAATCCTTGGAAAATCATATAATGGGTCTCATCTTGCAAAATGGACTATTGGTTTGACATTTTAAAAATTTCAAAGAAAATCTCACAAGATGGAGAGTCACTGACTCTTTTTAGTACGCTATTGCACTTGTAAAAAAAATTCTTGCAGCCATTTAATGGACTTATTCTTTACTCTCTTCACTGAAAACAGAAATGCCTGTTCGATACACATTATTTACCTTTTTGCATAAATATGTAAATGATTCTGTGTTTGCATGTATGTGTGTGGACTTATAATATTTTTTTACTCAAACAAAATCAATTTCTATATGTACATCCCATTTACTTTATGTAGTAAAGTCTTGTTAATGGGTTTACCATGATCTATTTAATGAATTATAATATGCAAAGCACACCAGAGTTAACTTCTTTGTGAAAGTTGCTTAGATAAGTATGGGTGAAAATAGAATTTTCTAGGAAAAGAATTACTTCTTAATTAAGTAATTTTCTTTAATGACTGCTTAATTACTGTCTTAAAGTGCATACTTTCTTAAAATTTCATAGCTATGTTCCATTACTCCTCAAAAGAGTATTGCAATAGTAATTTACACTGTATCCAAATATGTGAAAGAACCCCAATGCTTGTATTGCTATATTTATGCCAAAACTAGATATGGTGATGCCTTTACCTTCTTTGCCAGCTAAGGAAGAAATAAAATTTTATTTAATGTATACTTATTTGCTTATTGAGATCAAGCTTCTTTATAAATATCTATGGGCAATTTAAACTTCTCCTTAAATAGCTAATTATTTGGTGTTTGATGTTTATCATTAATATTGTCTCTCCTCAATTAGGTTTACTAATTGAACTACTAGTGAACCAGACGCTGTTATCTCTTATGTGTACAACTGACAGAAGTTCCCCATGACTTTGAATCAAGTGAGGAAGTAGGTTAAATTATAGTAAACATAATAAAATGTACTGAGTGGGCAAACAGAGTCTGCCCCATGCCAGCATTGGCTCTGTATGAGAGCCAGAAGTCAGAATGAGGATTGTATCAGTGAGGACATGAAGGCCTGATAGAAGGGTCTCAATAAAGGCTCACAAAAAGCACTAACTCCACTCAAAACAAAACTAGAAAGGGACCCAGGACATGTAAATGCAAAAGTTGTTCAGAACCTATAAAAATGGCTTTGGTCACAAAAATTTTATTGGAGGAAATGATAACAAATAAAACTGGACCAATCAGAAAACCAATTTATAATTTACATGCCATTTCAAGAAACAGTGATGAAGGAGGGTAATGGTGATCCAAGTATATCATATGGAGGTAAGAAATATCACAATGAACCTTCTTAGTGTAATTAATAAATTAATAAAAATGTTTTAAAAGGCTGGGTGCCAGGGGCTCATGCCTGTAATCTTAGCTACATAAGGGGCTGAGATCTGAGGATCATTGTTCAATATCAGCCTGGGGAAGAAAGCCTGTGAAACCCCTATCTCCAGTTAATCACAGGTAAAGCTGGAAGTAAAGCTGTGGCTCAAGTTTTAAAGTGTTAGCCTTGAGCTGAAGAAAATCAAGAACATTGCCCAAGCCCTCAGTGCAAACCCCTGGACCGGTGCGCGCGCACGCACGCACACACACACACACACACACACACACACACACATACACATACACACACACACAGAGACAGACAGAGACAGAGAAAGAGAGAAGAGACAGAGAAAGAGAGTTTAAAAAGGGAGTTGTGCTTTCCTCTTTTAATGTAATTTTTAGAACACCATTCAAATGATAGAGAAGGGATGGATGGGAAACAGGCACAAGGTCCAAGATTAGGAAAAATATTACCCTCATAAGCCTGAGGACTACAATTAGATACTAACACAGATAACATCAATAGAATTGAGGGAATTCAGTCATTGAAAACATGACTAATCTCTTCCTCTTCCAGCTCTGATAACACCACTTACCTTTCTGACACCATTGATTATACTGTATTAAAATCATGTGCCAGCCTACTGTACTAGACTATGGTTCTCCTTTCAAATTATAGAATGAACATTCACCAAAACAGACTTTCAACAAAAAAAAGAACAAGTCAACTTTAACTTCCTTTATGGTTCATATTTCATGGCAAAATAAACTGTTATTTGCTAAGTCTATGTTTCCTCTACCCAGTCTATGTAAACTTCTAATGGTTTACTACGAACTGTTTCCTTTTGATAGTAAAGAATCCAGTGATTAGAGTAATTTGAAATGATGGTGACTTAATTAAGAGTGTAAAACAACCGATTAACTGTAATTTTTGAAAGGATCCATATGTTTCTAACTCTTCATTGGGCATACCGCTGTATTTGCAGCTTTCAAAAAACTAAAGCTTATTTTTGCTCTGACTGAGGATAAATTTCTAATAATATCACTAAGGGTACACATGTGCATCCTTATAATAGAATTCCTTATACAGTGACTAACAGTGAATTTGGCTCATATTTTGGTGCCTGGCTATTTTAGACTGGTACTTAGGTTCAATCCTTTATTTATGCTATCAAAATAGTCTTCCAGTACTGAGAAGAGAGGTAAACATTGCCCAAGAGTAAACATTTCGTCTCCTAATGTGCTATGGCTTCTTCATAAGACACTGTAGAAATAGGAATGAGGAGGTCCTAATGTTGTGCTGAACACTTTTAATTCCATCCAATGTAGGATGCAGAGGCAGGAGGGTCAGGGTCCAAGGATGGACTAAATAAGAAGTATGAATTTACTTGAACAAAAACCTAAGCAAAAAGTTTTGGGAGTATGGCTCAGGATGGTAAACAACACAAGGGAGGGATAACTAGGAAAAATTCCAAAGGGATCAAACATGGGGCTCAATTTCTTGTGTATATATCCAGTTTGGTCAGGAAAACAAGAGCATAACTATCCCCAAACATGCTATCTTAATGTCATAAGTGTTTGTTGCTTTGGGTTTTATTTTCTCTATTTTGTCTTTAACTCAGAATAGATTTTCAACCCTCTTGTTTTCAGCCCCCTCTAGGAAGAATTTATAGAGTGGCAAAAATCTCTCTCACCCAAAGCTAGGATCCCAGAAGAATAATGGCAAAGGATAGAAGAGGCTGAGGTCTGAAAGGTATCATTCAAATGTGCTTCAGTGAGCCACTGGGCAGGTCCATGGCCCCTATTGGAGGAGGACACAGTAGAGAGTGGGCACAGAACAGGTGCAGACAAAGAGAGCAATTGTAACTGGACCTTGACCACATTCAAGGAAACATGAAACCAGGGTAGTCCGCTGTGTAAACGAGGACAAGGGCAGCTGGCTGAGGGGAAATGTAAGCATACATGTGGAGAGCCTGCCCAGAGTAGCTTTCAGACCCAGCCCTATGCATCGGCAAGGGAAGGCAGCTGGGGGCCAGGGGCTCTCTAACAGTTACTGCCCCACATTTTAGTTAAAATGAATTCTTGAATGATGACTTCAGACACTTGAAATAGTTTTTCTTCTTTCACAAATTATTTTTTTCAGGGGTCTGCACAAAGGATATTCACTTGGTGTTTTAAGCTGGAATTTATTTTTTTTTTCCTTTATTATCTTCAAGGAGGAGTCAGCAGTGGAGTTGCCTATTTGTTTTAAGTTATTTCTAACTCAGGACTTGGGAGATTTGCATGTGAAATGTTGTGTTTTTTTTTTTAATCCTACAATTATGTATACAAACTATACAACTAATATATATGTATAAAAGTTTGGAGAAAGCAAAGGAAGAGTAAAATCAATAATTTAGGCATTTAAAAACACACATAATAGATATGGAAGCATGGGTTATAAACTTACATATTACTCAATCAGATATTACATGAAAACTCAAAAGTTCATATCATTCTTAACAATTATGGGAAAAGGGGTTTGTGGGATATACATTTGGATATATTCATATCTATATCTATCTACCAGATAGAAAGATAGATAGAAATAGATTAATACCTATAGATACAGTAAATATATATGAAATTATTCTATAGATATGGATATATCCAAATATAGACTAATTATACTTTCCTAAGTGGTCTTTGCTTAGTACTCATAGGAGCTTAGTAAATAAGTTTAACTTAATATTTTCCTGTATAGGAAAAAAATTTAAATACTTCAATATTGATATTGATTAAAATTATTTCATTGGTTTGGTTGTTTTCCACATAGCTCCTAGGAACAGCTAGGTTAATATTGATAAATAAAATAAAAAATGATTTCTAAAAAATGTGTGAACACAAAAATCTAATTTAAGGTGGACATCATTCTTCTAGTGTGTTCTATAGGACAAAGTACTGCAGAGACCATTTCCATAATAGAGTATGTTTGAATGATATTTAAGCCAATGTAGACTTCTGATGATTTTACATGATTTTAAATGCTTAAAAAAATCCTTGGTTGAATTGTGGCATTGACGTGAATTTTTCACACTTTTAGTATCTCTCTCTCTCCATGTATCTAGAAATATTAACATATATTACAATGTTTCCTTTTCTTTTCCCTTCCTCCTTCCTTCCTTTCCTTCCTTCCTTCCTTCCTTCCTTCCTTTTCTTTCTTTCTTTCTTTCTTTTTTTTTTGTGCTTCTCCTTGTATTCAGGGCCAGGGTGCTGTCTCTAAACATTTTACTCAAGGCTAGTGCTCTACCACTTGAGGCACCTTCACACCCTTCTTGTTGGTGGTTAATTGGAGGTAAGAGCCTGATGGATGCTCATGCCAGGGTTGGCTTCAAAACACAATCCTCAGATCTCAGACTCCTGGGTAGCTAGAATTGCAGGTGTGAGCCACCGCCTTCTAGATGCATCTCATTGTTTTTAGGAAAGCATTTCAATAGTTCGTTTCACAGAAAGTTAGGCCCAATTTTTAACCAGTCATTCATAAATGCACAATTAAATATGCATTCAAGTAGTAAATTACAATGTGGAAGTTCCCATTTTATAATGTGTCGAATTCAGCAAATAAATTATTTAGTATCTGAAGCATCCTTACATATAATTTTAAATAAATAATTACATTATTTTTAGGGGGGAAATTAATTTTGTAATGGAGGAAAGGAGCCTAAGTAAGGTGAAAAGTAGTATCTCCCACATGGCAGCTGTAGTTACATACTGCCATGCCAGCAATTTCCCCAAGGGAAGTTCAGGCCTGCTTAATTATAGACATCATTACTTAGAAGAAAAACACAAGTCTTTAACTTGCCCCTTGACTGTGCAGGACTGAGGTAGTTCATTCTGGATCTAGCATTGTCGGAGTCACACTTAAGATAAGCTGATACCAACTACAGGGTCAGGTCCGTACTTCCTGAGCCCTGATCAATAAAGTTTCTTTGTGGATCAGCATCCATGCAGAATCCATTATGTTAATAATGAAACATAGAAAGCCCCTCCTGATGTCAGAAGGCACTCTGAGGAAGCAGCTGTTTCTTTGGGGAATCTTTCTTCTGACTTTTGGACCACTCCTTCCCTTCTGGGAACCACTTCCCTTCTGGAAGTGCTGTATAAGGTAGTATTTTTCCCCATAGTATGGTAAGTAGACAAGAGCCCAGGTCCACAATTTGGCTTGCCAAGTCAGACTTGTTTCTCTTCCACTTCTTTCCAATAATAGTTTCTCAAAAACAAACAAACAAAAAATCCCAGAACTGGCCTGGATAAAATCATCTTTCTAACTCTAAGGACTACTGCAAATTCAGTTTTAGTACATGTATTGAGAAGCTAAACTCAGAAGAAACTGAAATGCACCGCTTTCTCATTATGTAATTTCAATTAAGTGTCCACTGTACCATCATCTATATCTTCAGAGAAACCATGTTCCAACTCAGCAACTCTTGGTAAGTGTCTGTTTATGTCTTTGTGTTTGTGCTAAGTCTTTCCATTTGTGCTGAATCACCACAGATTTCATATTTGCAATAATTTTATCTCACAAACACTGAAATGAGTGGAAATTTTGTGCTGCTGAATTAGTGGAAATTAAGTCTTTTCAATCAAAAATAAAATGTAGTTGTAATGTTCTTAAGGTACAATATATGAGATGGGGTGGGGCTTTACTTCTAGTTACAAGAGAGTAGAAGCAAACCTTTAAGCATCATATGAATAGAAAGGACAACAAAGGAAACAAATCAACAAGCCTATTGAAACAATGTGTGAGGAGTTCTGACAAACTGTGTGCTGTTTCCTTTAGTATCATGACATTGGGAAAGTGGCACTAAATTTAATGGTCTGTCACAATCCACAATTCTGAAGGCTTTATTATAAGTCATCTGTTTAAGTTAGCACTGAGTTGACAAATACAGGACCTAGCATCCCTTAGCTGTCTGATATGTGAACACACAGGTTAAGTCACACTGGACAGGGTGCCTGCTCTGATTCTGAGCACACTTACCTCACCTTCTAGCTCTGCCACCCACTCTCTATGTGACTTTTGTCAAGTAAGCTTTGCTAACCTACAATTGTCTCATCATCAAAATGGGAATTTTACACAGTCTGTCTAATAAGGCTGTTAAAAGAATCAAGAAAATAGGATAGGCAAAGTAAGATATAAAATTCATTTAACTCAGTAAAAACTAAATAGCAATTGAACAGCAATGAATGTGATTATAAACAGGGAGGCTTCAAGTTATACTGCAATTTTAGAAGTGGTCATTGTATCATTAACGTAGAATCACCAAGTATATTTTTTGAAATAATGTATACTATTGAGAGGAGATCATTTTCTCTATATAGGCATTTTTTCAGTAGGCGGAAATATAAAGTAATAACTTATGTTTTTTTCCAAACATTATAAAGACATGACATTTAAGTTAAAAAAATTATATCAACTTTAAAACAGAGTACTTTATTAACTCTTTTACCTATATCTGAGTATGTTTGTTCTGTGGAATGATTGTGAAAGTTAGTCACAGTATTTGGTGCTTTTGCCTAAAAGAAATTCAACATGGATTCCCATTAACTTATAAGTGAGCTTCAAAATACATTTTGTAAGTGTACTGAAATTCACTGAGGACCATTTTAAAGGATTTTTTTAGGTTGAGATAAAGCTTATATACAATAAAGTATCTAAGTCTTAAGTATATATAAGTCAGTGAATCTTGAACCATGTTCAAGGTTCAATCCGTGTCTTCTTCTAGTTAACATAATGGAAAGAAGACCTATTTCAGTTAGATAATAATTATATGCTTCAATGGTAATAAGGCCATTGTTTTAATTTTTATTTTTAATTTCTGGTACTGCATATGGAAGATGGTGCTAAGCAAGTGCTCTACCACTAAGTTTCATCTTCAACCCAATGATACTTTAGATAAGTTAATAAGAAAGACTAATATTACTGCTTAAGTACAGTATTGGGATATAACACTGGCAATGGAGAATAAAAGGCAATTTTATAAATACATCTGTATTAAATATTCTCAATCATAAAAATATCATGTAGAATTTTCAAAAGTATGTCGAATCACTTAGACTTGCTTCTCAAAAGAATAGTCTAAAAAAGAAAAGAAATAAAGACTTATTGTCTTTGTTATTTCCTTCCTTTCTAGGCTAACATATAGGGGAAGTTCAAGGATCATTGTTACATTAGAATTTAGATAAGAAAGAAAAAGTTTTAGAGTTGAATTTTGCTTGAAATTACTGGTAATAGTCCCAGTGATATAACAACAGAAACAAGAAGCTGACAATTACCAAATGCTTACACAGCCAGGCTGTGTGCTTGCATCAAGTCACCTGTTTTATGAAGTGTCCCAAGAGATAGTTTCTATTTTATGCAAATTTCAAAACTAAAACTGAAGAACACAAGATTTGAGTGTACTCACTTGTCATCTTTTGGCAGTCTGGCCAGAGCAAATTAATTTAATGAGTACACTACAATTGTTCCTCAAAATAGGTAAAACAGAGTCCTTAAATAAAGAATATATTCTGCATAACATGTTGACTTCTAGAAAGTTAATTAGGTTTAGTTTATTCCAATCAAAGAAGTATTTTTTTAAATAGGAGACAGAAGCTTTTCGCTATCACATGTCAATCTCTTCCCAGAATATTCCAACAAAATTTAAACTACTAATGTGTTTTCCAAGGATTTTCCTATAGGCAATCCATTCTTTCCTGTCATGGGGGATATTATACAAATGTCCAATTCATTTTTGTCTAGCACCCACTTATATAACTTTAATATTTTAAATGCTTTATGCAGCTTGTATAAGTAAATATATAAAAATTTTCTTCCACTGTAGTTGTTAAGTATTGCCTTAAATAGAATATATATATATAGAGAGAGTATATGTATATATAGAGTATATAGAATATATATAGACAGAATATATAAATAGAGCGAGAGAGACAGAGAGAGAGAGACTGAGTATAATTTAAATGGGAACATAATAAAGTAGAGTAGTGTCACTGGGAGTCACAGCCTTCTGAATTGAATAGGCAGATTCTAGAGAAGCCACAAGACAATCCACCAAAAAGAGTTTAGACCATGAACTCTTCATAAGTGAAATCAAAGGCTCAAAACAATAAATGACTATAAATTTTTATGGCTAACCAAATCTGTGAAGATTTATACTTCTCTTCCTTTAAACAAGAATCATGATTTCAAGGATTCTTTCTTTAAAGGTTCTTTAAAACATCTATCCTTCTCCCCTTCTTCCCCCTTACTTTTTCCTTAACTTCAGTCTACAGCTTACAGTGGGTGCTTAACAAATGTTGTTGACTGACAAACAGAAATAATGTTTTTTCTCTTACTTTGTCGCCTTGCAATCTGTTTTCTACACTATAGCCAGTGTGACATTAGTAAAATATGAACTTCACATGATGGGTTGCATTCTTTTTTTATCACTTGCAAAGCAAAGGTTAAAACCTTGATGTAATATAGAAAATCCAGTTTGATCTGGCAAAAAATCCTGTCTTGTGTATAGCTTAAGAAATCCAAGTTCATTGATCTTCACTCAGAAACATGAATAGGCTGTACAAACACTAGTAATGATATGTATATTTCTGACTTTTACATAGTTCATATTTCTCCCCCATCCTTTCCTGGTCTACTCTCTTATTTCAGACATAAATTTAAAAGTCATACTCTAGACAATCATTATCAGTTTAGGTCATCTCACTGCCTTATGAACATTTTCATTACCATGAAGCTATTCTTCAAAACATACTACCATTATGAAATTCTATTATTAAGGCAATAATAATTTCTCTCCTCACTAACAGAAGTCTTTAAGGGTAAGAACTTTTTCTACATATAATTGCAATAGTAGTGCTTTAAACCCATACCCAGGTATATACAAAGCACTCAACAGATATTTATTAAATAAGGAAATTAATAAATGAATGCATAGTTGAATATGTTGACTGTTTGGTCACATTAGCAAAGTTAGAGAAAACAGAAACATCCATGACATTTATCACACTTCCTTGTTTGGTCATATTAAGCAATCCTTGTGCTTATGGCCATTTAAACAGAAAAAGTAAAATTATCTAGCATGAAATTTTAATGTGTAATCTTAAAATATGGGACTTGAATCTGGTGTTGGTTAAGAAATACAATTCTATTTCTTATTGCCCATCTTTTTATTTTTACCTAAAGGATGGATGGTCATGAAATTTACTAATTCTTCATAGCTACTAAGAAACTATGAGTACTCTAAGTAGACACTTATTAAATAATAATGGCTCAGGAGCACTTAGATGAATTTGATTCACTGGAAATCTATGCACCCCCTACGCAGCCATCACTCAAGAAAGATGACATTCTTGGAGAGTAGAGTTGAGAGTCTGACTCTGGGTCAAAACATACAGTGATGCATAAATTATTTTCCTTTGAGTAGCCATTTTTATTGTTTCTTTTCCTTTTGAATAACACCTCAACCAGAAAGAAAACATGTCAACCTGAAAGAGCTGGAAATTGAATCCATCAGACAAGATGTTCTAGGATTTAGGAATAAGAATATTTGTGTTCTAATGCAGGCTCTTGCCACTACTGTAGTCAACATAAGTTTGTGGTGGTAACTCTCCATCCATACATAAACAAATAAATTTTTTAAAACTACTATGCCTGAATCAACAGAGCAAAGTTGAAACAAAACTCATACCTAGGAAACTCACAGGTGCAAAACTTCTTTGACAGCACTGGAAGCCAAAAGATTTGGGGAGATGAAAACCAAGTGCATTTTTACTGCATTCTCATTGTCTTTCCAGTCACTCTTGTTGCACTTTTAAATGTTAAGGCAAGTAAAATAGTATCCTACTTTTTAAATTAAGGTTCAAAAGTATTGTAGTTACCACCAGAGATAATTTGAACCTGTGCTTAATGTTTGTCTATTTTTCTTCTCTAAATTTGGCCTAGGAAATGCATATTTTCTTGCTTTTGTAAATTAGTTTTATAAAAATGTGGTAATTACAGTAAAACCTAGCTAGAGACAATATTCGTTTATATTTCATTTGAATAGAAATCATTTATCCCCAGCCCATCAATATATGATCGGTGCAGGGAGAGGAATGCACTCCCAATTAATTATTCAATAGTCACTTGATACACACAAAAACAGGGAAAATAGCAAAATGGAGTCAATCCTTCTGGGGAGACAGACTATGCCTTTATCAGCTTGTTTCCCATTTCTGAGATAATCAGAAGAATTCCGTCTTTGTTTTCCTTCTAGCACTAGTGGTAATCTTTGTCCTGTGTTCGCAGCTCAGATTTTCACAATAAATCAATGCTGCAAAACAATCTTCATGAATTTTCTTTCCTGTCTTGATTTTTTTCTTATGCATCAGGTACTATGTTGCTCAAATATACATCTGCCTAAATTCTAAATATGTTGTTATAAAGGAAAAAAACAAAACAGCTAACCATGTGTCAAAATAAAGTGCATTTCAGAAACATCTAATTTTCCTTTCCTTAACATTACTTGTTCTATGCTTTCTCCACTTTTAACTCCTGATTATGCATGATGCCTGGTTCTCTACATTAAAATGCATAGAAAATTTAAAAAAATTCATTTAAAACACCCTCCCACACAGTACAAGCTGTCATTGTGTCATATTTGTTTCCTAATTTAAGAAAGGAAGTCATATTTCATTAAGTTGCCTTCTTTATCACTTAAAGTGGCATTAAGATACTTGCAGCATTATTTTCCTATACATCTATATTCAAATTTGTTTCTATAGAAAACAATGCAAAGGTATGCAACTTCATATTTTTCTGATAAAACCATCTTATGCATAATTAACAATTCTGTTAGAACTGGTGGAAGAAAAAGATGTTCTGATTTATTTTTGCACAGTTCAAGTATGAATTCTAATTTTAAATTCATGGAAATTTACTGGTAAGGATAAAGTACACTATGGACCATGGAATACACAATCATCTATAATTAACCTAAGTCTAATATATCAAGAAGAAACCTATGTAAAGAGCACAATGAAATTACCCTTTATATCACCCTCCCCAATCAAATGAAGACTACACACCATTACTAAAGACCTGCTTTTTTTCCCTTCAAACCTATTCATTTTTCTGTTTAAACAATTGCAAATTTATCAAGTAATTTATTTTAGAGTCGAGTGAAAGAGAACTGTCAAGTCTAGTAAGATTTGCAAAGGGTAGTTCTCCTTAGCAGTGTCAGCAAAACTAACTAAATAAATAAATAAAGCAGAGACATTACACAATAAAACAGCTGCACATACAGCTTTTGTCCCTATTGCTTTCAAAACCAGATTTAATAATTCACCATTTCCCCCAGTTCAGCCACAAATGCCATTTATCTCTGGGTTGATTGCCTTGATTTGACCCACAGGCTATCTGTCTACTTCAAACCCTGACATTATGTCTTCTGCTTGGCCCTTGATACATTGATGTTTCTTGCTTCTCATACTTCTCATTAACTCTTGTTCATAGGTTCCTCTGTATTCATGCAACATTTCCTTTGGCCATTGTCAAATAACAAGACACATAAGAGAAGTACACAGGAAACTAAATTTTATATGTAAAGGGACAAAAATAAAACTTGGGTATTGTTTTTGTTGTTTAGTTCAATATTGCTTCAAGCCTCAAGAATTGCAGAAATTACAACTTGGCTTCCACTACTCTGATAAATGCCATTAGCTGGATATCCTTGGAAAAATGTCTTAGAATAGCTCACATACATCCCGTTTATTAGCCTACAGATGCTTCCCAAGTCAGAAACACCTATTTCTTTTCTCTTCGAAAGGCATTTGTTAATGAAGAAATGTTATTTAATCTGTAGCATTTCTAAACATTAGCTGACCTGTCTCACCCTCTGCAAAACCACAGAAATCACTTTTTTCCCTTAAACATCACAAATGTTAGATTTGGGCATAACCATGGAAACCAATATTATTTCCCCAAACGTTCCTGCTTCTGAAGAAAATATTCATTTTCCCTGTTCTTTTTCTACAACCAGGAAAGAGCAAGTCTCCCTTTACAGAAGCATCACAGTGCCTATGAACTCTGTCATTCTGATGTTTTTAGCCCAGTAAAGAAGTGGGCATTTCTCAGCCATGACCCTGGGGAACCTCTCCTACACTTCGATTTTCCCCCAATACATGGCTTCCAGATGCTTCTCTGCATCTTAAGAGTAAAAACTTGATTATTAGAGGTTTAGGGTGGATAGTAGAGTGGTCATTTAGGTGAGCAATGACCTTATGAATGAACATAGGGAAGCTGCTGGTTTAGGGTAGCCACCGAAAATGGCAGAGAGGCCATTCCATTTACCACCACCTGGAAGGCAGTGGGGTTGGGAAAAAGTAGGAAAACTGATACCAAAGAGGGGGGCTGCTCAATGCTTAGAATATGTAAAGGGAGGAGTTAGGGAGGTTGGGAAGTCAGAGTGGCCTGCCTCTCCAAGCAAACTGTTGCACACTATCCAGAAAAAGGAAGACCCCCATGCACCAGCGTAGCCCCTCTGCCTCGCCCTACCACCCCTGCCCTGCCCTGCCCAGGCTGAGACTCCCAGAGCTCAGGCGTCGAGTCTTACCTTGGCTGCAGTCCTTTCCACGGAAGCCAGTCCTCGAGCAGTCACACACGGCCTGGTCGTCCACCACCGAGCACACGCCTCCGTTGAGGCACACCCCGCCCTCGCCCTCATCGCCCGCCTCACAGGGGCTCCCCCCACCGCTGTTGGGTGGCTCATCGTCCAGCTTCACCTCCCCACTGTCCACGGGGAGGGCCTGGGAGGAGTTCACCCTCACGTCTCGAATCCAGCCTTTGAAGGGCTCCCGCTCCCTCACCGAGGCCAAGGTGAGTTTGAGCGCTGCTGCGCGCAGTTCCGGGGGCAGGCCCCCCACGAAGAGGCCGCTGAACACCGTCATGTCCCTGCGCTTGGATTTCACCTCCACCCACTTGGCTTCCACCTGGTCGATGTAGAGCGTGGTGTTGCGGAACTGGCGGCGGATGCGCACGTGGTGCCACACGCCGTCGTTGACGGGCGTGTCGGCCAGCAACGTGGCGGGCTCGGCGCAGAAGATGGAGAAGCTGAGTTGCAGGCGACCCCCGCGGGTCAAGATGAGTTCCAGGAAATCGCAGAAGCCTTCGTCGTCAAAGTAGAGCACGAGGCCCCGTGCGCTGCGCGTCTTGAGCTGGAAGCTCATCTCGCTCTCGCAGCAGGCGTTCCACTTGGGGAAGCGTGTCCATTGACCCTCGGCACCCGGGAACTCCAGCCCGCTGCCCAGCTCTGCCCAGCAGCCCAGGAGCAGCAATGAAAGGCATAGGAGAAAACAACCCCCACGCTGAAGAAGCGCCGTCCCCATGCTCGGGGCTGGGGTGCGGCGCGGTGGTGCCGGGGCCGACAGGGTCAAAATGGTCCTGAACACCGTGATGAAGAAATTGGGGTCCAAGGAGGAAGAAGGATGAGGGGATTGGCTAAGGTAGGAGGGATGCCGCCCTCCTTGAGCTGTGTTTTGATTCTTCTTCTTTTCCAACAACCCCTTCCCCTTTCCCTATAGTCTTTCAACTGAAAAATGGAGACCCCAGCTGTACAGGGTAGCCACAGAACCTTTAAACCGAAGGGAGGATACACTTTGGAGGCAACGTTTTGAAAAAAGAAAATGTGTCAACAGATGACGAAGACAATCACTGATTCCCTTGGCATCCAATGATCGGATGGAAGGTCGTCTGGTGTCAACAGTTACTTTACTCCTCAAATACCATCATCTGCCTGGTACCACCAGTATGGCACCAGACAAAAAAAAGGAGGAATTAAGAATCAGGAAATCACAAGAATCCAGCACTGAACTAGTATCCTTGGATGCTGTCTCTCCACAGGTGAGGTCCCAGACCAGAATGGAATGAGGGAATCTTTGCCTCTTTAAGGGACCACTAATTAACCCGAGGAGCTTCAAAGGCCTGTTTCTACTTCTGCTGTCGTATCATAGACTTCCACTGTCACTGTCTGTAACCAAAGCCAAATTCCTTGTACATGGCCTCACAAGCAGGATTTCTTTTCACCTTTTAACCTCCCCAACAATTGGACTCCACCCCAGAAGTTGCAAAACACACAGAAGCTGTTAGATATGGAACTCAAAAACAGTTCCTCTTCTTTACTCTTCACCACTGTTTGCGAGGCCAAGCTAAGATGTCAACATATCAACTGGATGTGTGTTGGTGATGCATTTTCATTTTATGTTGCCCTTTGATAAGGACCCCCAAATCTGTAGAAAATTAAAATAAAAATTATGATCTAGATTCAAGTACAGCATCACATAAATCATCATTCAACCCAGAAAGCAAGCCAGTACCAAACTGGTGCTATTTCTAAACTAATAATAATCTTATTGGAAGGATTCAGCTTATTTATACTGATCTACAAGTAAGCCTAATATTTCCTGATAGTTAAGATCATACTCTTACAATAAGCTATTTACACAATTTAGCTTATGATAGCTGTTTACAGTTTTAAATACAGATTTAATTATGCTTATCTCCTTCATTTCCACATTATCTCCAAGCATTTCCACAAATGCTTAATTTTAAAATACAGGAGGAGAAAGAAAGGGGAAAAAAGCCATTTAAGGATTTCTATTTACATTATGTGCTAGTTACATGGACGAGTTAAAACACAATCTTAATAGGAAATTTTACAGAAGGTAATATAGATCCAACTGTTATGAAGCTGCCAGCTAAGATTTGTATAGCATCCCAACAATATATTTTTCTCAGAGAGACCAAGAATGCTGATGGTTTCTTGAGAGTCTCTTCTTTTAAAACCAATACATCCATTGTTATTTTTTAAGGAATAATAAAAATCTAACTGGAACCATTTATATATGTGTATCACATCATTATATATGTATCACATAGTGTACATATGTATAATATATGCATGCAATACCTATGCCTCAGTTGTCATAATATTAATTCTTCTAAAAGAGAAAATTTAACATTTTGCCTAACAGTTTGGTGATCTACTGCCAGTCCTTACCTGGCAGTGAGCCTCAAGTCTCCTAAGGCTCTGGATGGTCAGAGCAGCAGCTGGCATGTATGTCACCTCAGCTACTGTGGTTGTAGGATGCTAGGATTTAAAACCACACCTCTGAATCACTCACTATGCTCCTAAATCACTTGTCTGTATTCAACTCTTATCTGTCAGATTCTTGAAAAACTACCAAAATCTTAAATAGTTTTGTTTTTTTGGAATATCTTTTTCTTTTTGCCAGAAGATTCATTTACATTTTTGAGAAACAAAATAAAGGTAGCATCCAGTCACATCAAGCAAACATAAATTATTTTCTCCACCATTTCTTACTATCTCCTCCACCTAACATGGAATACATACATGTGCATGCACATGCATGCACACACAGACATTTTATTGCTTGGACACAGTGGCTCACTAACCAATTAACACTTTTTTCTTCCTTCAAGCTGAAACTAGCAGTAATTTATGGCACTGCATTGTGCTGCTGCTCTTCCATGAAGGGAGCTGAAAGCATTTCTCTTCAGTTCAGTGCAATCCCTACAGGTGTCAGCTGAGAGCCACCAAGCTAGGGGATCCCACTTCAAGTTCCTTCCCAGATGAAATTGATGACGGGTTCTCTTTCAACACACACAATGACACACACACACACACACACACACACACACACAGTCCAAATTTTTAAAAAATCTCAGCTGCTTATTTATTATGGATGATATATTTCACATCACCAGCAATCAGATGTTTTTTAAAATCATCAATAATAACATATTACTCAATATGGTTTCATTTTAAGTGAACTCAGAAATCTGCTAATTTTTCAATAATTTACAAAGTAAGTGTGGAATATCTCCATCAAGAGTACTGCCTTAAACCTGTCTTCAACTCGTGCATTAGAAAACCAATGTGTGTAACTCTGTTAAATCTGATTATTTTAATAATTGCACATATGTCACATAACCTTTTGTCACCGTTCTCTCCTCCACTAATGCACACATTGACAATTTTGTAAAGAGTGGAGAGGAAGGTATACACACACACACACACACACACACACACACACACGAACACACATTTTTCCCTTAACACAAGGGAGGTCAACTGGATCTCTCATTGTGTATGAGAGAGTAGTTGTATTTATACCGAGAAAGAAGATTTCTCTCTAGGTGCCAGAAGACCTGGCGAGTTCACAAATTATAGGACAAAATACAAGGATCTCCCCAAAAGCAATCTTACTGCAGCTAAAACAAGAAGCGCTCTAATTCAAAAGCTGAGAAAAAGCCCCAATAACCTTTTCTCTCATTTCTAGAATCAAATTCATTCCCAAGTCACTGGGAGGATCAATACAGTATGCTGACCTCCTGCAGTTGCATTTATTTTATTATGTTTATGGTAACACACACACACACACACACACACACACACGTGCGTCATACCACTCAGACTTCAGTATGTGTCTTAATAAAGAACCTGATTTGAGATGTTTTCATATATAATTTTGCCCCTGGCTTTGCAAAGTACTTCAATACCAATGCACACCCAAAATTCTCCCAGGCTTTCCCGCCCAGTCTCTAAGCTCCATCGCTAATACCAGTGCAGTTTCTTGGAGCCTGAAGTCTACTGCACAGATTAAGGGTAAGCATAGCGAGAAGTGCTGAGGAAGAAAGATACAGATTGAGATAGGTTATATTTCATTGTTTGGATCCATTTCCCACCAACCTGCAATTTTCTTTCTTTACATACTAAATTTCTGACTTTAGCCTTTAAGTTACTACCCCAGTTCCACCATCTCATCTTCTTGTCATTTAAAATGCCTCATGCAAAACAACCAAGATCTACACTCTGCCACCCTCCCACCACCCCATTCTTGTGTGTTTGTGGCAGATTCTGGCTCAGTTACCAGAATCTTCCCCAGCTAGCCTCGCCCCATCATCCCTTCCCCCCACCCCACACACCCAAATTGAGTTTTTTTTTTTTTTCTTTTCTTTTCTTTTTTCTTTTACCTGCCTGGGTTATTTCCCCTTAGCTCCAGCCAGAGCCTGAAGCATGTATCGGTCAAAGCGAATTTCCTGAGGTCTATGGATAAGGCGACTGCTGCTGCCTTTTCACAAGCTTCAGGCTTGAGCGTCTATCTCCAGGAGTGCGGGCGGGGAGAACATGCAGCGGAGGGCAGCGGGAGGAGCAGGAGGAGGAGGAGGAGAAAGAGGAGGAGGAAGAGGAGGAGAAGGAGGAGGAGGAGGAGGAGGAGGAGGAGGAGGAGGAGGAGGAGGAGGAGGAGGAGGAGGAGGAGGAGGAGGAGGGAAAAGCTGGGAAAGAAGAGGTTGTGGTGGAGCCCAAGAAGGCTGGGTTACGTGACGCTGGGTGCTGTCCTTCCGAAAGAGAAGGGCGGAGCTGGGCTCTCCGCAGTACCATGGAGAGCGGCGGGCCCGTCCTCTGGCTGGGGAATGGGTGGGCTGGGCCCGCAGGAGCCGCTTGGCCGGCTCTAAGATGCTGCCTGCCTGGTGCTTCTACCTTTGCACCTTTGCATCGTCCTCTTGTAGGAGAGCCGAATCCTAGGGGGGCGGGGATCTGCGGCTAACTTGTCACCACCCTCCCTTCCCATAGAGAGAGAGAGAGGAGAGAGAGAGAGAGAGAGAGAGAGAGAGAGAGAGAGAGAGAGAGAGAGAGAGAGAGAGAGAGAGAGAGAGAGAGAGACAGAGAGACAGAGAGACAGAGAGACAGAGAGAGAGAGAGAGAGAGAGAGAGAGAGAGACAGAGAGAGAGAGAGAGAGAGCTAGAGAGCGAGAGCGAGAGCCGAGAGCCACGTAGCCTACTGAGCATGCTCAGGCCTCTGCTAAGAGCCAAAGAAAACTGGTAGAGATTCCACTTCTCCGGGGTTTAGTCCTGATTGGGCGGGGGTACCTGAGAGGGTGCCAGGAAAGAGCTCCACAGCCAAAGGGAGAGGAACCATCCGAGGAGTCGGTGATTAAGATGAGCCTCTGGCTTTACTCCTGCACCAAGGTCTCCTGCAAGAAGCCCCAGAAAAGGCTAGCCAGCCCTTCGAGGAATGCAAGGGAGACTCCCAGCAGGTCTGGCTTCTTACAAGATCCCTTGTTCCTGCCCCACCCCTGATTGTAGCTCTGGCCTGAGTAATCGCAGAAAACCTTCCTGGTGGATGCGATCAGCCTGAACTGTGGAAAGGAGAGAGAGAAGAGAGACACAGAGAGAGAGACAGAGACAGAGAGAGAGAGAGAAACAACAACAACAACAATAATAATAAATAATAATAGAAAAGGTTTTTAAGAGGACCCACCAGGTTAAGGGGCCAACTCGGAGAGCAGCCTAGGGCGCTTTTCTCTGCAGTCTCTCTTCATTCCCCAGCTTTCTGCGCTCTGCCTCTGCCTTGGGCATCCTGAACTGAACCAAGTTCTCTACCTGTTTAACTCTTCCCTCTGTCTCCTCCGTTCTTTTGCTGTTGGTAAAACCTGGAGAACGTGAAGCAGTGCTAGGCTCTCACTGTATAACTGGGCATGCCCAGTAGGCATTGCTGGGTGTGGCAAGAAAAGAGTTAACTCCAAGGGAGCTTGCAGATTAGGTGGTAAAAAAGTCTGGAGTCTGTGGCTTTAAATTATGGCTTGTCCAGTGGACATTTACATTCCTATTCTTGTTATATTTCTACTTCGGTTAGTTTTAGAGCAGGAACAACAGATGTTTTTATTTGAGCATCAGAAACCTAATAGCCTCAGCCTCAAATGCTGTAAAGTAAGACTATTTTCTGTCTCCAGGCCCTATAAAGTGAAACTGTAGGAACTAGACAAATCCAGGAGCACTAATATAAGATGCATTCCAAATTCAACTTTCAGCTCCTTCCAAACAAAGCACAACTCTTTCCTATGATAGGGCATTTATCTTCCCACTAATTTTATTAAGAGACTCCATAATCTAAAGGGGGGTACCAAAGGTTTTCATGTTTTTATTGCCCCTAGAAAGGAAATTTGTCTAGGTAGATAAATTTTCATTGTGTGGGAAAAAGAATTTGACTTCTCTGAGCTTCAATGTCATCTGTTGTACTGACTAGCATTGACCTCAACAGGATACTTATAATACCTCAGTCTTCCCATCAGTAAAATAGGTATAATAATAGCTTCTACTTTGAATTGATCAAAGAAATAAAGCACTTGAAATTGTGTATTAATTTATTAATTTTTTAAGTTATTTCAGTCCCACTGACAATTCTGTTTAAGCCAATTAAATACATTTCTCTGAAGCACAGGTTTCTTGACTTAAAAACAGGACAGCTCATTCAACCTGATTGCTTTGTAAATTTCATGACAAAATATTTTTAAATGCATGAAGGCACTTTAAATAAAATATAACCAAGCAAAACAAAAAGAATTGAAAGTTGTATAGTAATCATGTGAATAAAGAACAAAAAGCCTCTACTTAATTCTAGTTCATTTTCCAATTTTCATATATTTTACCAATAGGCTCTAATGAAAATAGCACAGAAGACGTGTTCACATATGTTAAGAAAAGATCTAAGCTTATTGTAAATATAAGTAGAATGATTGAACTACTTTCAAGAATGAAAAATTTAAAACTCAGTGATTCAGGACCACTTGTATATATTCCTGGGTCAGTATAATGGGGATGGCAAAGGTTTCTGGAGGCATTCTGAAGAGTCAAATCCTGTACTAAAACTGAATTCTTAGGAGCCTGTTATTTGTTCCCTACTGCATAAAATCTAAATAATTATCCAGTGTATTCATTTTGCTTTTCAGATGTTGATTATACCTCCACCTATTATTTCTACTGAGTCATGCTTTTCTTTAGGCCATTTGCATTGGTTTCCTCATTCAAGAAGTTTTTTTTTCATGTTTAATGCATAAATGTCACAATAAAAATATCTCTATGCTTACACCCTACACTCTCTCTCTCTCTCTCTCTCTCTCTCGCACACACACACACACACACACACACACACACACACTATACAAACTGTAGCAGTAAATCTTTGCTTTTCTAAGACTTGAAATCTACTGTGGCCAGTTGTAAGGGTGCCCACCAGTGCACTGCCCACCAGTGCAAGAGTACCTAACCTCTATCCTGAGCAGCTTAGTGTGACTTCTTCTAAAAATAAAATAAGAATAACACTGTCAATGTGTACTTAGAATGTAAAAAAATCAGAACATAATTTAATGATGAAAGCTCTTAATTTATTTTGGAGTCATGCTACCTCTGTTGTTTCCATGTATATTAAATCAGATCTTTAAACCTGACTCCTTATCACTAAAATGCAGGTAAAGTCACCTGAAAGCTCTTATGGGTTCTGATGATGAGAATGTTAGTTCTGAGTGTTATGGTGTGGTAACACCAAGCCAGCTTATGTTTTGAGTTCTTTACCTACATTCACTTATTTAATCCCTGCAGCAGATTCTAGGATTTTCCTTCTTTCAACCTTGAGAAAGGGAAAGCTTGGAGATGTTAACTAAAATAGCAAAGGTCATTGGACTAAGTACAATGAGTGGAAAAGACCCAAGTGGGAGCATTACGTTGTGATTCTGACAACCTTGATACTGAGCCCCTAGCAAAGTATCAAAAATGCAAAACACAGACTTTGGCAAAATAAAGATGCTAGTAATTATTTACCACCTTTTCTTTCTGAATAATTTCATCAAGGATATCTAGAAAACTGAACAATCAATATTGGAATGCCATAATAAAATGTTTAATATTTATATGATATTTCATATATTTCACTGTGTTGTACTTTATGGGTGAGGTGTCTTGCATGTTGTCTGTTTGTGGAAATAAATGAGAGTAAATTTTTTTTGGATATGAATTTGAGACAATTTAATATTTTCCAGAATAATCTAGTATTTTTCTGGAAGGTAAGAACCAGAATTAATTTCTTGTAAATTGACTTAGGAAGCCTACCAATTTTAGCTTACAGTAATGTGTGAATTATTTTGATTCCTGCCCCTTTCACTGCAGAGAACACATGAGATAATTGTGAAATGGAGGTGGTTGTTTACAATTATGTATGATTAGGAGAATTTTGGGCAACCCAAACAGGGAAACAAATAATACCTCATGTCATAAACTGGTAAACATTTTAACAACAAAAATGGAAATGCACTATCACCAAAAATAAACATATTTATCTAACTTATTAAATATTAATGAATATAGTAACTTGGAAAGTTGCTCCACACTAAAAATAAATGAAACTTAAGTGCTATGATTTTTTGACTGAGAAATGAATGCAAGAGAGAGACATTATTAGGCAATCATACCTATGCTTTAACATTAGAAAATAAGTGTAAACACCTACTTTCTCAATTAAAATTAATGCAAAGTGGAAGCTGGAGATACCCAGCAATTCCCAGACTGATACAAATTTGGAAAAGCATCTTACCTCCACCAACACAAGTTATATGAAAGCAAATATATGTTCATTCTGAAGAAAGAGTCATCATTCTGAGGGATTTTTTTATTTTTGCCAGTCCTGGGTCTTGAACTCAGAGCCAGGGGTCTGTCCTTGAGTCTTTCTGTGCTCAAGGGTACTGCTCCACCACTTGAGCCAAAGCACCGCTTCTGGCATTTTCTGTTTATGTGGTACTAAGGAATCAAACCCAGGGCTTCATGCATGTTAGGCAAGCACTCTACCACTAAGCCACATTCCTAGCATTCAGGAAATTTTCTATTTGCTAATGACAGAGGGTCACAATGAAATTTATTTTTAAATTTTTATTTATTTTATTTATTTTAATTTTATTGCATTTTTATTATTATTTTATTATATTGTATTTTTATTGTAAAGGTGATGTACAGAGGGGTTCAGTTACATAAGTCAGATATTGAGTACCTTTTCTTTTTTGTTTGTTTATTTGTTTTTACTTTATTTTCCTGAATAATTACTTATTTATTGTCAAAGTGATGTACAGAGGGGTTACAGTTTCATATGTAAGGCAGTTGATACATTTCTTGTACAATGTGTTACCTCCTCCCTCATTTCTCCCTCCTTTCCCTATATCCCCATGAGTTGTTCAGTTGGCTTACACCAGATGGTTTAGTAAGTATTGCTTTTGGAGTACCTTTCCTTTTGAACAGTGTCACCTTTTCCATCATTTTCTCCCAGTGTTTCTCCCCTACACACAAGTTGTATAGTTCAACATAGTGTCTACTGAGTATCACCGCTGACTTAGTTCACCCTTTGTCCAACCATTTCTGCACTACCACTTCTCTTCCCCGAATCAGATAAACTTGCATACAAGACAAAAGATACAGAAATCAAAAACAGCAACAGAAAAACACACACACACACAAAGAGTAAAAGTCCAAAAAAAAAAAAAAAAACTCACACAAGAACAACCCAACCCCCCAAAACCTTTTGTTTCTTTTTGTTGAAATTCATTTTAGTAACTCCATTTCTTGGAGTTGAATAGCATATATACATATGCTATTTAACCCTTGTGATTCTTTCCTAAGAATATTTTCCTTTGGACTCACTGTGGTGTGAATATTAAGAGTCCTGTTTAATTTATCATGGGCAATGTAATTTTTTTTCTTTCAGTACTAGAGAGAAATAGCATGATATTTCAACTAACTTTTAGATTGCTGTTGAACTCTTCTAACCAGTTACCTTGTTATATCTGCATAATTAAAAGACTATTGTCTAATTTCCACATTCCTTTATTTTAATAATGAATATAACTGTGCTTGTGGTTAAATGTTTCTAACTGGTTCCTTTATTTAAAAATATGAGTTTTCTGGTTATAAAAGTAAATGAATATTTATCAAGCAGGCTGCTATGTAAAACCCATTTTAAATATAACTAAAGAGATGTTAACATGCAACAACTAGAGGAATTTAAAAAATGCAAAGAAATGAAATCAAAGGAAGGTCTTTGGACTCAGATGTAAACAGGAATAAATATACTAGGATTTACATATGAAAAAAAAATGTTGATGTCCCATGAATCTTAGTAAGTCGCTTTCAGCAAAACTAAGAAAACAGTGTGTTAAATACTTTTAAACTACTTGAAAAAATATTCAGCATAGTACAATTAGGCTGCTTTTGCATGAGTGTGCCATTTTTCAGTAATCAGAAGTTATAATGTGATTTTTTAAAAGGGCTACAAATCATTAATGATAGTGATTAAAGTATCAAGCTACAGTAGAGAAAGCACATAGAGAGATACTTGAGAAGAGTGGTTAGATTCTAAATGATGCACCTGCTAGAGACATTTTGAGGTAGAAACCCTGCAGTGTGTTTAATGAGCAGTGTCTTAAATCTAGGGCAACACTAACATGCATGTATATTTTGCCATGGCCCTCTCCACCCTGCCTTTCCCACAATAATATCAAGCAATCTTTCTGATAAAGATAGCAGTTTCCAAACAAAATTTGTGAGGAAAACCTGTCTGAGGGGTTTCTCGTACAAATTAGTTGACTGTTCAACATTCCTTTTATATAGTCCCATTTTTCTTTCAATGCTCTTTCTCCTTCCATTTCTACGTTTTCCTTTTCAACTTCCTATCCCCTTTTCCTATCTGCATTTGTTTAACATGATTTTATTAGAAATACACACAGAGAGTGAGATATCTTCACAATAAAGAAAATAGTAGATATGCCCATTGGAACTGGACACATTCAAGCAATACCCACTTCTCATGTAGGAAACAAAATAAAACTAGTCTTAGGCTTTGGAAGCAGTTTGAGAAGCAAAATAGGGGGAGTTTATTTTGCTATGGGCTTTGCTTTTGCTAAAGAAAAGTAAACAGTTAAATGTAGATGAACTAAACCTTAACTTGTGACTTGTTTGGCACAGTGAAAGTAGACATCCAATTTAATGGTTGAAAAATAGTAGCAGGCAATTAGCTTTCCCCAGACCACAGAAACTTAGAAAAGCCTTGTATGACAGGTAGAATGAAATAAGGATAGGATTGAGGCTGTATGTACTTAGTATGTTCACACCTTACTCAAGCACTGGTGGCTCATACCTGTGATCTTAGCTACTCAGGAGGCTGGGATCAGAGGATCATAGTTGAAAGTCAGCTTGGGCAGGAAAATCCATGATATTCTTAACTCCAACTAACTACCAAAAAATGGAAGTGGTGCTGTGGCTCAAAGTGGTAGAGCATTAGCTGTGAGCAAAAGACCTAAAGGACAGAAACTAGATCTTGAATTCAAGTCCCACATGACCATCAGAAAGAATGATATCACCCCACTCATAAGGAAATGAAAAGACTTGGAAAATACCATAAGTGAAGTGAGCCAGATCCAAAGAACCATAGACTCCATGGTTTCCCTCATTGGTAATAATTACTGTATGTCTAGGATAATTATAACAGAGGACCACAATAGGTATGTACATATGATCACATAAGATGAAGCTGAGTGAAATGAACTCTAATATATAAAAACAGAGTTTTTTTTCATTGTTGTTACTTTTAATGTACAATGTGAATTTCTTTTTTTTCTTTCCTATGTTTTATCCCTCATTGTCACTGTATTTGATTTTGGTACCCTGGTATTGTATATATGTTTGTCTGAATTAGGGAAGGGAAGGGAAGGGAATGGTAAGAAAAAGGATAAAGGGTGAACCAGTGCAACAGTGATACTCACAAGACAATATGTTGGAAATTAAATGTATAACTGGCGGGTGGGGAGGGAAAATGAGGGAAGAGGTAACAAATATGACAAGAAATGTACTCATTATCTTACCTATGCAACTGTAACCCCTCTGTATATCATCTTGACAATAAAATTAAATTTATACTAAAAAGAAAACCTTTACATTTGCATATGCAAAAATGAACATCATTCCATCCCCAGTAACATATGGCTGTATAGATCCAATGTTGCCTGATTATATGATTTTCAAGAAAGCTAGAAATCAGAAAGGGCATACAATGCTTTCTGATTTTTAAAATCTTGTTTATTAAAAAGTAATAATGTTCACCCTCATTACAATACTATTCAGAATGCAATGGACCTCTGCTATTTAAGAAAGGCACAGGGGAATCCATGTGTTTATCCACACACATGCAAAATCATAATCATGGTCATTTTCTTTTCTGTTCAACATGTCAAAAGATTGTATTTTTGTGTTCAAAATCCAGCCAAGCATAGGAAGTAAATAAATATGTACTGTGACAATCAAAGCTTTATGCTATTAATATGATATTAAAAAGTACCTTGTATTAAAAGCAGGAAGCACTTACATTATACATTGTTGCTAGATAAAACTTTGTAATTATGTTTGTATTGTGTGTTCTAGGTCATTCTCCCAGGTTCTACTTCATGTCTACTTGATACCAGTTATTGATTCAATTGTACCCTGCAAAATGATATGTTGAAGTCATAACTCTAACTATGAATCTAACTGTACTTGAAAATAATGGCCTTTGTAAACACAACATAATAGGATGAGACAATTCTGGATAGAAGGACCTAAAGGTTTCTATCTAAAACAGCAACTGCTTTGAATATATAAGGAGACAAATAAAACTTGACCATGAAGATAAAGATGAATTGCAGCCAGGCACCCAGTGGCTCACTCCTGCAATTCAAGCTACTCAGAGGGCTGAGGTCTGAGAATGGAGGTTTGAGGCCAGCTCAGGCAGGAAAGTCCTTGAGATTCTTAATTCCATTTAAACACCCAAAAGCCAGAAATGGACCTATGGCTCAAGTGATAGACTACCAGCTTTGAGCACAAAGTAACAATGCCTAGGCTCAGAGTTCAAGTCCCAGGACTGGCACATACAACACACACACACCAACACACACACACTCACACACACACACACTCACACAAACACACACACACACACACACACAAATTTGAGCCATGAAACTACAAGTCAGGGATTGGCAAAGAATACCAGCAATCACCAGAAGCTCTGAGAGAGACATGGAACTGTTTCTTCCCTTGAAGCTCTAAGTAAAGCACCAATAGTGATGACACGATGAATTTAGACAACCAGCTTTCCATATTGTGCTAGAATACATTTCTCTTGTTTCAATCCACTCTGTGATCATTTCTCTTGATAACAGTAGACACTAGCAAAGTATTTTAGGAAGAGGAAATTTTGTTAGGGGAATACTGTGAACCAGTTTGCAAGACAGTTTTATATATTCATCATTTGATTATTATATATAACAACTATGTTTCTATCTCTGTGTGTCTTTCCTCCCTCTCTCTCTTTCTCTCAACTTAAAGATGCTGCCTGTCCTTATATTCAAAAATGACTCCTCAGAGAGAGCTAATTCTAACACTAGTGTATGTAATCTTGTCTACTGTACATTATGTTATAGTACTTTTAAAAATGCCATGAAATGAAATAATAGGTGTTATTCTACAGACTTCAATTTTAAGGAGATTTTATATTGGAAGGGAGAACATTCTGGTAGATACAGCAAAAATTCCTTACCCCAAATGGATATAAGTCAAAATATTTTTAGCTAAAAATTTGGTAACAGATAGTGCGGACAGTAGTCTTAATACTGGAATGATCCAATTCTCTCAATATCTTGTTTGTGTTTCTCAAAATAAAATAAAATAATAATAATAATATAAACCTTATTAGAGTGGACAATTCTAGTCCTGTATATCTACTTTCTATAGAATATAGTATCTGAATTTAGGTTAAGAATTGACTGACATCTTCAAAGTGGGATGTCCTTTAAACTGTGGTCTCTGACAGTCATACTTCGGAAAGCTTGACTTGTGGGTCCCATTGCTGTGGAGGAAGAGGCGTACACTGGCAGACTTCCTCCCTGTTGGGCAGCTTTCTAGAGTCTCTGAGAAACAACTCACAATGAGCCCAAGGCTTCTGGTGTCACTGTTGATTCTCTTTAGGTAAGATTATCTGCTTCATTTAATGTATTGTATATGAATATGTTCCTTTCAATTGTGCTCAAACAACTTGATAAACAACATAAAGTGAAACTGCTTCACCACAAGATATTAGAATATCTAGCTAGAATATTCTAGCTTTCCAGACACTGAGAGAGTTGGAGTCTTCTGAATTGTTATGCAAGAGCTGGCTAGGAAGAGGGATTTCTCAATCTTCCTTTCCAGTTAGGTAGGATTGTAGATGTAAGCCACTGGTCCAAGTTCTATAAACTCTATGATTCAGCATTTGAATTGTGACACAAATGTTCTTTTTGTCTAAATTATTTTGCTCAGCCTTATGGTTGTTATTCATTCATGTTGTTGTGTTTAGAAAAGGTGCACACTTGAGAATGGATTTGTTATAGGCTGTCTAGGACATTAGTTGTTCAATTTCCAAACATTTAAAAATTTATACACTGGGGCCTGGGACTACAGCTTGGTGGTAAAGTGCTTGCCTTGCATGCATGAAGCCCTGGGTTAGATTCTTCAGCATCACATAAACAGAAAAAGCTGGAAGTGGGGCTGTATGTATCTCAAGTGTTAGAGTGTTAGCCTTGAGCAAAGAGAAGCCAGGGACAGTGCTCAGGCCCTGAGTCTAAGCCTCAGGACTGGCAAAAACAACAACAACAACAACAACAAAACAACCTTATACACTGGGGAAAAAAGTAATTTTTTTTTCTTTCTGGTTAACAATAACTAAACATCTCATTTTTATATATTCTAATTGGTATCTCATTATAAGATTTTGCTTTTCTCAAGTGAGTAGTTATGACAGGTACCCATAAATACATTATTAGGATGTTTTCTCCTGGAAAGTTGCTGGTCATATCTTTTGCTCCATTTTCTCTTTCACCACCTGTTTTTGGAAAAGTAATTATAGATCTCTCTATATTCTGGATATAATTACTTTTATTGTTAAACACATTGAAATGCTTTCTCCTGCTCAGTGGTTTGCAACCGAAAATGGCAATATTGACACAATATGATTTATTATTTTTTCTTTTAATTTTCCTGTGTGCTATGCTTAAAGAAATATACCATTTTTTTTGGGGGGGGGCGCTATTATGGTGCTTGAACTCAGGGCCTGGGCGTTGTCTCAGCTCAGTTTTTGCTTAAGGCGCTACCATTTTGAGCCTCAGTGCTGCTTCCTGTTATCGGTTGGTTAATTGGAGATAAAAGGCTCATGAACTTCCCTGGTCAGTTCACAGCCTCCTGGCTAGATAGGATGACAGGTGCAAGGCACCAACACCCAGCTGAAGCATACTTTTTGATGTTAAATTGAATCAGCTTTTCTTTAAGTCCTTTACCTTTAGATTAGCTGCTTCAGAAAAATTTTCCCCAATAAGATCATCCAAAAATTCTGAACTCCATTTTGACAAGACTATTATTTTCTTTTTTTGTCATCCTTGTCAATAAGTAAATGTTAAAATATGTGACATGCACTATTTTATTTTTTGTTTCATAGATTCGTTTCTTGTCTCAAAATTTTCAATGAATAGTAAAGTATTTTTGTGTATCTTTTAGCAATTCAACACTGTTTATAATGTCTAGGGCATATTATTTCAGTGAGATTCTTTTTTCAGTTTCAGTGATAAATTGCTCTCTGATTCCAATGTGTTAGTTTTGGTAACTTCTATCAAATGCTATTTTAACATTTATCAAGGTAAGCACATGATTTTTCCCTTTTTGTTGATAAGAAGTACACTAGCTAAGTTTTAAATGTTAACCTTTCAAACTCATTCCATATTACCCTTCATGTTCATGTTAAATTATTCTAATTAATCTTACTTAGTAATATTTAAATAAGATTTCTGTAGTTAATTAGTAAATGAAAATATTCTGTGTTTTAGAAACATGATTATACTGTCCTTGTAAGAAGACATTTACTTTTTTTTGTTTTATGCAAGGACATATTAATATTGATATTGTTGTTTTCATTAAATTCTTGCTTTAAACCTATGAAGTCATATAAAGTCACCCTCCCTCCCTTGTTTTTCCTTTCCTAAAGGCCTGGGAATCACAGTTGAGCATCTTAGCTCAAGGCCACACCACCACTTTTGGCTTTTTGGTACATAATTGGAGATAAGAGTCTCTTGGGGATTCTCATACTTCATTATTTGTTTTGTTGAAATTAGAAGGTACTAGATGTCTAACTCATAAGTGAAGATACATTTAATAGACATTCATGATAGAAACATTTTCTACACTATGTTAATGAAACCATCAAAACTCAAGAATTTAGTCTGATTAAAGGTTTGTGCCCACATACTTGCCTTCAATTTCAATTATCAATATTTACATGAAAGGAAAATGAAAACAAACAGACAAAAAACTCCTGCAGTGTAGATCCTCAAAATCCTTTCTCTCTGTTTTACTTTTTCGGTTTCATCTTGATCAATCTTCTCTTGACTCCTTTGTGTCCATCTCTGTCTCTCACACACAGACACATACATGCATGCACTGTTTCTCTCACACACATACACACACACATACCTTTTCTTTAGCTCCTATCCCCCAAACTTCCCAAAGATAACATTCAAGTATGAATATTTTAAAGTAAAAAAATCTATAACACTTTACATGTTTCCAAAGACAATCCCATCTTAGAAAAATCAAACAACACTGTTTTGTTTTTTTTAATAGAAAGTTGAAAATGCACAGAACACACACTGGTTAACATAGCCAATGCTAATTTGCATTCCCATTTTTCCTCTGGAGGAAAATTGTGAAAAATGTTGCTCTGTCATCAAATCTTTTTTCTGCATACACAGTTACTCAAATCCTGGTTCTGTTAACTATATTAAACTGTACTAAAATGAGTATCTTTTAGTTTATGTTTCAAATATGTCTCTATTTCTTGGGATACAAATCAATGCCACATTTGAACAAACAATTTTCAAAAGATTCTTGCCATGTGTAGGTTTGAAACAAGCTGTTTTAGTCTAATAAAGACAATAGTGGCACTGAATAGTAAAACCCATATGTCAAAATCTGTTTCTAAGAGTATCTGTCACAACAAATACTTAGTAGACAATCAAATACTTGGCTTGCATTTCTTCTTCTTGGTCATGGGGCTTCAAAAGCATTTTGTTCAGAAAGTATCACCATCCAAAACACAGCAGTAAGAAAACAAAACAACAACAGAAAGCAGAATGTTTGAAGAAAACTGCACTGTCAAGGAGAAATAATATTTAATTCAATCTTTTCACTTTATAGGACCTGGATAGAGTTTGACATGTTTTTCATTTTTAAATTACTGCTTCCTGCCCTCTTATGTATATTGTAGTAATTATGTACATTGAGAAGTGATTAGCAAAGCACATTATTTAAGGCACTCCCCTTCTCAATTACAATGGAGAAGCACCTAAGTTTAGCTGGTTGTGTTACATACAAATTGGTCTGATTAAACTTTGAGGGTTTGATTAGAAATACCTCTGGGCAGAAGCATATTTACTCTGGAAATGAATTGAAAGGCAAGAACCAATCATGTTTATATGCTAACTATGATTTAAAGGACTCAGGCCCAGGATCCTATTCTGTGCAATGCATATAAGCTTGGAATGGAAGGAACTTACCGGGCCTTTGCCTATAGTGCCAAGTTAAAATGGTTACCAAAAATCTTGGTGAGACAAACAGCATTGTAAAGCACTAGTATAAGTTATGAAGTTAATGTAAGTGTCCATGATGAACACAAATGAAAACAATTGGCCTCCTAATGAGGAAGAACATGAAAATACTGTATCTATTTTATAAATAGTAAGATAATGAAATGGAATGAAGAATGATAAGGGTCATGGCTAGATAAAAGTTGTAATTGGTAGATTTGTTTTTTCATCTGATTTGTATTGGGAGTTTAGGACTTTTGTTTTTCCTTATAGCCATAGTATACCATATCAATATTTCAGTAGCTATCATGAAAACCATAATCTATCTAGATCTATATGATAGGACTCTGAAAGGAATGGTTACAGTAACTTGTGTTAGTCACTTGTTCATTTCCTCCTGAAAACAAATCATATGTATATTTTGGCCAAACTTCACCAGGACAAGGCAAATTCAGTAAATGCAGGGTTATTTATTTATATATTTATATGCTCTGTACCTTCTCTCCCTCTCTTGCTCTATCTTTTTCATCTTCCCCCCTCTCTACTTCATCAGTCTCCCTAATGATTTTGTAAGCTTTATGGCCTTAAATTTCCAATTTTTCTTTTCCCAGATTACTTCACATATGATTCTGTACTCTTAGCCTAATTTTAATGTCTAAGTCTCACATTTCCCTCAGATATACATCAAAAGTAGAAGTCAATAAGTACCCTTATGTCAAAGTAATGTAACCAAGGAACAATATCTATACCTGTGATGTCCAAGTTTAAAAAATTAGCAAGACTTTACATTCATTCAGAAGTCTCATTTGCAAAACTTATCTTCTGTAGTTAAGTAAACAAGAGCCCTAACAAAACAATAATAGCCTATGTACAGATTTCTGGAGCCACATTACCTTTCTATTATTATAGGTGTGCTACCAGGACTAACTACCATTCTTCTTGACTACATAGTATCATAAGTTATTTACCAAGATAATAGATTTGTGCTTAATTCATGACTTCAACCATTGGGACATTCTTTTGAAATAATGATTCATATATTCTCCTATTCCAGGAATGTTAGTTACTGCTGTTGATGAGGTATTAATATCTGCATCTTGGGAGTTAACATTTACATTAGTTTCACAAAAGCTTCTGAATATTACTAACATTATATAGAACTCTGCATGGTAATCCAAGGAGACCTCAATGGTTCATCAAATGTCTCTTAGTTGCCTTTGCTAGAAAGGCCAGGCAAAGGATAACTTGGCACTATAAGCCAAGATAATATTTGTCTTTCTTAAGACACACTTAGCTTCCAAAAGTGCTTTGGTTAACTTACTTAAGAAAAACAAAATAAATAAACATCTTCGTTCCCATATAAGTATAGGAAGCATTATAAATTCATGGGTAATCTTATTTGTTCTGAACAGTCTGTGTGCTGTATTTTCCCACACTCTAGTTTCCCATATCAGTCCTTATAGCCTAAATTGGGATGTATTAGTCTTCTCTGTCTCTTATTACTTAGAGAGGAGATCTGAAAGAATTGGAGAACACTGTAAATGGCACATTGCATTGCACTAAAAAAATACGTAATATTTGTCTTTCAGAGGTAATGTCATTAACAGACAATCACTGAGCATGTTCAGTACTTTACTCAAGGTTGTAGGAGGATGATGTCCCAAACTTTTCGATCTTTCTTGTTAATCAAAATATTCACATAAAAAGTCATTTTCTCTTACCAGTTATTTTGTTACCCTGAGTCACAGCTCATATAGAGAAAGCTGGACAAATGCCTGAATGGTTGCCTTTTATTTTCCTTTGTCCAAAATAATGAGTTGGTTTGTTTTCACAATCCAAATGTCACCAATGTGCTATTTTTGCTTGTTTGAACTTGTGTTTAGAATTTCTATGATTCATGCATATAAACATTTCAATGGCTTTTGATGTATTGCTATTATTATGCTTATTGATGCTCAAATTTTTCCATCATTGATTAGTAAGAGTCTGTGCAAGTTGGTTTTCAAGTGCTTCCTGATAACTCTGGCTTGTGCATTTGTTACTTTCCTTATTCTATAAGCTTCTCACATAACAGTTTTTATAATTAATGTGTAGCGTAATGTGCCAATAAATTATAACATTATAGCTGGGTTAAGCTGATATCCTAGTTGTAAAATATACCATAATTATTATATTCCAATTTTACCATTCCTTCCTTATTTGTTATTTGAAGAAATATGTATCCTGTTACATCTTTTGCTTTTTTTTTTTTTTTTTTTTGGCCAGTCCTGGGCCTTGGACTCAGGGCCTGAGCACTGTCCCTGGCTTCTTCCCGCTCAAGGCTAGCACTTCCCCACTTGAGCCACAGCGCCGCTTCTGGCCGTTTTTCTGTATATGTGGTGCTGGGGAATCGAACCTAGGGCCTCGTGTATATGAGGCAGGCACTCTTGCCACTAGGCTATCTCCCCAGCCCCATCTTTTGCTATTTTAATGTACACTTTTACTGGAGAAATTAAACATGTTTTTAAATATAATATTATTTTGCTTATCATTATTTCAGAGTGCTGAGTGTTTCTTTAGAAAGGACCAAAATGCTTAATGAAACAATGAAAATAACTCATATGATTGACCAATTAATAAATGGATATATATTTTATATTACTCATCAAGAAAGGACTGTAAGGCAAATGAGATAGAAGACCAACTTCATTATAAAAGTAACATGCCAAGTGTTGTAGAGGTTGTAAAACAACTGAGATTTCCTCATACAGCTAGTGGTTGTGTAAAGTCATGCAACCACTGGAATTCTGTTTGGCAGCTTCTTATATGGTTAACCATGGGACTCAAAATTGCACCGAGAGCAACAAAAACAGGTTTTCACAGAAGCAAGACATGCAGATATACAAAGATTAGCTTTGTTTATACTAATCTTGAATGATTAAAACCTAATATGCGTAATCAGAGGACTGAATAAATTGAGTATTTCTATTTAGTAGTCAAAAGAAATAAATCATAGGTCTATAGAACAATTTATTTTTGAGATATATTTCTAATCCAAATTAATAGACATAGAATAGAGATTGCATTTCTCTGATATAACAGAGAACACAACCTAACCTAGTGAGAGAAATTAGAGTAATGACTTCTTGGGATCAGGATTAAGCAGATGGTAAGGATATATATTAAATTCATGAAAGTTTCTCTGTCTTGACTGAGATATTTTTATATGTATGTTCATGTTTTCAATATTTATTGAAATATAGGTGTGGTATAGAATTTATACAATAAAATGATTAAAAGATTTCAAAGATATTTTTGTCTTGAGAGCTCACATTTAAAGCAAATTTTTGGGTTGAATGTAAAGTCATAATAAAATGAAATTTTTTTGAGGTCAAGATCCATAATTTACAGATAATGGTTAATCAGTTAACAAAGGAATGAATGAATGGAAGAATATATTGTTTGATTAGATTAGAACTTATCTTCTATTAGAACTTATTTTCCAAATATCTTCTAATATGTACTGAGAAAGATAATTAATAAAACACTAAATGATAGAGTGTTGAAGTAGATAATCTAACATCAGGAAAAATTACTGAAAGGCAAAGAAAGGTATTGTACATATAACAGGATGTGTTAACCCATAAATAATTAGAGCATATTTAAATACATGCATCCAAGATCTCATATATATATGTAACACAAATCTTGAACGTCTAAAAGTTAAAAATATGTGTTTAAAAATAGTGGTTGGAGAATCCACAGATTACTTTCAGCAATAGAGAAAACCTCTAGACTGAAAGTCAACAGGAGATTGAAGAATAATAGAAATATAGACTATACAATACAACTATATAACCCAACAAAAATAGAGTATACATTCTCCTCAGGTATTTTTGAATCATTTTTTCCACTAGAATATAGGTTAAACCACAAAATAAGACTTAGTGCATTTCAAAGGACTGAAACTATACAAAACATATTCTCAGACAATAGAATGGAGCTATAAAATCAATGACAAGAAAAACTGAAAATGACATGAGCCATTTAACCTGTGAGCCAAACAATACACTCTAGAAATACCAATTAACCAGAAAATAAATTAAAAATTAAATTAGAAAATACATAGAGGAAAAGGAAAATCTGAGCACACTGTAAGATTTATGAGATGCAGTAAAGGCAGTATTCAGAGGTAAATTTATAGTAGATAAATCTATGTTAAAGAAAGGAAGAAAGATTTCAAATCTACAAACTAATGTGCATCTTGGTTACTTTTCTGTTGTTATTGTTCTGGTCTTGGGGCTCAATTCAGGGCCTGGACACTGTTTTTAACTTTCTTTTACTCAAGGTTAGTACTCTACCACTTGAGCCACAGCTACTACTTTGAATCAAAAAGAACTAGAAAAATAATAATTGAATTCCAACGTTAGTAAAATGGAGAAGATATTATTCATGTGAGTTTAAATAAAACTGAGAGAGAACACATAATTTATGAGTTGTGAAAACTAAGTTTGGTTCTTTGAAAAGACATAATTGATAGCTTCATCTAGACCAACAAACAGCAGGAGTGTATCTTTTTCCAACTGAAGTCAGAAATAAAAGTGAGCCCACCATATATGACTTCAGCGAAATAAGAAGGCACCTAAGGAAATAGTAGAAATAATTATTTGATGAAATTAAATCATTTCAATGAAAAGTAAAACTGCTAAGAAACATGTGAACTGAAAGTGTGAATGAAAATAGTACAGACGTAACTGAACAAATATAACAAGTAGACTTTAAATCAGTGATTTAAGAAAAGTTCTCAAACAGGAAAATTTCTCCAAGACCAGCAAATTACCTTGGTGAGTTCTACCAAGAATGTAAGAGACAACACTGAACTTTCCAAAATTCTTTCAAACAAACATATAAGCCGCAACAAATTATAACAGGAGACCACTTCCTGATTCATTTTATGGGAAGTGCCTTATAATTGGAGACAACTTTCTGACTTATTTCATGAGAAGTACATTACCCTAATAGGAAAGCTTTAGAATTCACCACAGAAAAGCTTATTATAAAATAATCAAAGGAAAGGTTATTATAATACTTTGACGAACACAGACACAAAATTTCAAAAAATTACTAGAAAACCGAATTTGACAGCACAATAAAAACTTTATACTACAGGGTAAGATTTATCCCCAAAATGAAAGGATGGCTCAACATAAAAAAACAACAACACATGTAATATACCACATTTTTTTGACAAATAAGGGAAAGTACATGATCACTTCAATTGATGAGGAAAACAAAATTTGGTAAAATGAACTATTTTTATGATAAAGCAGCAAACAACTATAACATGGAAGAGAATATTCTTGGTGAGATAAAGTATACAGCTAGTGTCATATTTGATACTGAAAGCTGAATGCTTTTCTCTTATGATCATGTACCAGGCAAAAATGCCTACTTTCACTTCTGCTAATTGACAACTATATTATAAGTTGTATATAATGAGATACGTAGAGAGATAGATGATAGACAGACAAATAATTAGACCAATACATACATAGACGTACACATACATCCATACTTATAGTGCAGCCAAAGCAGAGAAGGAAAACTATCCCTATGTGTAAATAACATATTCCTATAAGTAAAAAATTCTCTAAATCCAAAAGAGCTAAATTATTAAATGAACTCATCAAGTGGCAAGTTACAGGATCTAAAAATAATATTCAGTTGTTACTATACACTAGGAGTAATCAACTACAATAAAATCAAAACACAATTATATTTATAAGTGCATGCAGTTAAAAATACTATATCATTCAATCCAAGTGTGGCCCTGTATGCCTGTAATTTCTTTACTCATGACACAGAGGTGAAAGAGTAAATTAATCCAAGGAAGAGTAAAACCTGGATGATGACAACTGTAAAAAATTTCTGAAATTAAAGAAGAATTAAATCAGAAATACATCAGCTATGCTGATGGGTAACTTAATATTACTAAAATGACAATACTATGCAATGTGATTTACAAATTCAACATAATCTGTAAAAAATTTCAGGAATTATGCAAAAGTTTATCCTCAAATGTGTAAGAAATTGGAAGGGGCACTGAAGAGTGGAACAATAGTGAATGAAAAACAAGTTCAAAGGAATCCCAGTTCCAGATATCAAGTTACTAGAAACCTGTTTTCACCAAATTGCATGATATTGGGATAAGGACAACACAGAACTATGGAATAGAAATGAAAGCCCAGATATAAACCCATATGTCGGGAACTAATTAATTTTGCTAGATTCCTATATCACAATGTATACTTAAAAGTAACTTAAACCAGATCAATAATCTAAATAGATAAACTGAAAGTTCTTAAACACTTAGGAACACTTAAAAAGAAAATACAAAAATAAATTTTTATCTCTTTATATTAATTCAGAGTTCATGCTTAGACCCTTTTATCTTTTCTTTCTTCTTCCTTTTCTTTCTTTTTTCTAAAGTCTAATCAGCTAGAATATTCTCTAGAGGAGAGGGAGGGTTGGCTCCTTTAATTCTTTAAGCAAATCCCAATAGTGATCTCCAATGTCAACATCCTGATTCTTTTTTGTTACCTTACATCCATCCCTTCCCTGCTAATTGTCAGCACAAAGTTTTCAAATGGACCCAAAGACTCAGAAAAGCCTTTGTACAAGAAATGCAAATGTCCTTGTCAGCTAAATGGAAAAAGCCCAACTAGTTTGAAATAAAAGGGGTCAGGGCTATGAAGAATCCTTTTTCTCACCCTTAGTGGAAGGAATGTACAATTCCCTGTTGGCCAAATGGCAAAAGTGGAACCCAAAGTAGCTCAGAATAGCCTTCAGAGCACAAGAAAAAGAAAGGGGAATGCCTGAGGTGCATTGGTCAAGAGAATTTAACAAGATCAGTCTTCATGGTCCCTAGCGTTCAAATATTCATTTCTCTACTTCACCAGACAATTGTAAACAGAAGCTGATGCTTGCCATAGTGGAAAGATTTAAGAGAGAGAGAGAGAGAGAGAGAGAGAGAGAGAGAGAGAGAGAGAGAGAGAGAGAGAGAGAGAGAGAGAGAGAGGCAGGAAGGAAGAAAAAAAGAATCCCTTGAATAAAAGTAATTTCAGTACATTCAGTGAACCAATTCACCTTTCCTCTTTATCCAGGGTCTATTAGCTTCAAGTGACAGAAACCTCAAGGATTCATTTTTTTCCTGGCCTTGCTTGCTAAAGCTGAAACCAGAGTTAGGCTTCAAGCAGAAAGTTCTGGCATTCTATGTGTAACATCTGAATGGCCACTTATTCCAAAGTGGCAAATAAAGAGTCATGATGTAAGAAATCAAAATGCAATTTATTACATGGCCCAGGAAGCCATAGTAAGAGACTAGGTAGTCTTTGAATTCATCCTCCACCCTCATACCAATACACCTGTTTCTAAGTGCAAAGGAATTAGCTGTATATTTTATTTGATGAACATGATTCAACTACAACAAA
Organism: Perognathus longimembris pacificus; assembly: GCF_023159225.1. Classification (NCBI taxonomy): domain Eukaryota; kingdom Metazoa; phylum Chordata; class Mammalia; order Rodentia; family Heteromyidae; genus Perognathus; species Perognathus longimembris. Next base: position 42,694,733 of record NC_063168.1, on the reverse strand, counting down.
ACATTAGAAATAATCATTTAAACTAAAGAGGGAGAATAGGTGTGAAATACTTTTAGTCATATTTTTCTAATTTATTTATTTATTAATTGAACACAAATTTTTTGACAAGGTGTTGTGCAAAAAGGGTACAGTTACATAGTAGGGCAGTGTGTACATTTCTTGTGATATCTTACGCCCTGTTTTTCTATCCCTTCTCTAGTTCAGGTAGACATATATACAATATACAATGTATCAAGAACATATACAGTAGCCACGTGGCCAGGCCCAAGAAAGTTCGCCTAGGGCTTTAAATGTAATGTTGATATTAGACCATATGTCGACAGTAGTCTTATATGAACGTACATACCTAGCTTTTGAGCTACTGTATTCCCCTGATAGGTCAATGTTTGACCTTTATATGTTGAGTAATTGTTTGGTTTTAGTTAGATACTGTTGGGTCGCTGCCCCAATCCTGTGGGGAATACTATTTGACAAGCAGTTTTTGGTTTCACAGACTTGGTCTCTACTGTCTCTCCGTCTCCCTTTCTTAACAGTCATATATCAGGGAGATCATCCCCCTTTGTTTTCTGTGTTCTAGGCTTGTCTCGCTCAACATTATTTGTTCGAGTTCTGACCATTTCCCTGTGAATAACAATATTTCACCATTCTAATCACTATGTAGTATTCCATTGTGTATAGGAACCATATACTTTGGATCCATTCATCTGTGGAGGGGCATCTGGGTTGTTTCCATATTTTGGCTATTGTGAATTGTGCCACAATAAACATGGAAGTACAAATGTCTTTTTGATATCTTGGAGTTTGCTGTTTAGGATAGATGCCTAGGAGTGGTACGGCTGGGTCATAGAATAGGTCTATATTGAGCTTTTTGAGAAACCTCCATACTGTTCTCCAAAGTGGTTGTACTAATTTGCACTCCCACCAACAATGGAGAAGGGTTCCTCTTTCTCCCCACCCCCTCCAGCATTTGTTGTTGCCTGAGTTGAGAGTATAGGCCATTCTAACTGGGGTGAGGTGGTATCTCAGGGTTGTTTTTATTTGCATTTCCTTTACTACCAGGGATGTTGAGCATTTCCTCATGTGTTTCTTTGCCATTTTTATATCTTCTCTTGTGAAGTCTCTCTTTAGTTCCTTTGCCCATTTCCTAATAGGTTTATTGGGCTTGGAGGGGCTTAGTTTTTTGAGTTCTCTGTAGATGATAGATATCAGGCCTTTGTCTGTTGCTGTGCTGGTAAATATCCTTTCCCATATGGTTGGCTGTCTTTCTATTTTGGTGGCTATGTCCTTAGCTGTGCAGAAACTTTTCAATTTTTAGTAGTCCCATTTGTCGAGTCTTTCCCCTATTTGTTGTGCCCCTGGGACTATATTCAGGAAGTTCCTTCCTGTGCCTATAAGTTCTAGCATCTTTCCTACTCTGTCCTTCAGTAGTTTCAAGGATTCAGGTCTAATATTGAGGTCCTTGATCCATTTTGAGTTGACCTTGGTGCATGGTGATAGGCTTGGGTCTATTTTGAGTTTTCTGCATATGGCTGCCCAGTTCTCCCAGCACCAGTAGTTGAAGAGGCTATGTTTATTCCATTGTATGTCTTTAGCTCCTTTGTCGAATATCAGTTGGCTGTAAGAGTGTGGTTTTATTTCTGGGTCTTCAATTCTAATCCATTGGTCTTCCGATCTGTTTTTATACCAATACCAGGCTGTTTTTGTTATGATGGCCTTGTAGTAGAGCTTGAAGTCTGGTATTGTGATACCTCCTGCACTGCTTTTTTTGCTATTCTAGTTTTTTTGCTGTTCCATATGAATTTATGGATTGGTTTCTCTAGTTCATTGAAGAATGTGGCTGGCATTTTGATAGGTATTGCATTGAATTTGTATAACAATTTGGGCAATATGGCCATTTTCACTATATTGATTCTGCCTACCCATGAGCATGAGAGGTCTTTCCATCTCCTCGTGTCTTCTTTGATTTCCCTTATTAGATTTTTATAGTTCTCATTAAATAGGTCTGTCACGTCCTTGGTTAAGTTGGTCCCTAGGTACTTTATTCTTTTTTTGGCTACTGTAAATGGAATTGTTTCCATAATTTCCTTTACTGTTTGTATATTGCTGGTGTACAGAAAAGCTGCTGACTTTTGTGGATTGATTTTGTATCCTGCTACTTTGCCAAATTGGTTTATTAGGTGTAGGAGTTTGGGTACTGAGTTTTTTGGGTCCTTCAGATATAAGATCATGTCGTCTGCGAATAGGGATAACTTGATTTCTTCCTTGCCGTTGTGGATCCCTTTGATGTCCTCCTCTTGCCTTACTGCTATGGCTAGGGATTCCAGCACTATGTTGAAAAGAAGTGGGGAGAGTGGACATGCTTGTCTTGTTCCTGAGTTTAGGGGGAATGATTTAAGTTTCTCTCCATTTAATATGATATTAGCAGTTGGTCTGTTGTATATGGCTTTTATTGTTTTGAGGAGTGTTCCATCTATTCCTGTTCTCTCCAAAGCTTTTAAGAGGTATGGATGTTGTATTTTGTCAAAGGCTTTTTGGGCATGGACTGAGATAAAAATGTAATTCTTAATTTTAGATCTGTTTATGTGGTGAATTACGTTGATTGATTTACGGATGTTGAACCATCCTTGTGACTGTGGGATGAAGCCTACTTGGTCATGATGTATAATTTTCTTGATCAGTTTCTGGATGCTGTTAGCTAATATTTTATTGAGGAGCTTTGCATCTGTGTTCATTAGTGATATTGGTCTGCAGTTCTCTTTTTTTGTTGGGTCTTTGCCTGGTTTGGGAATGAGTATGATATTAGCTTTGTAGAATGAGTTTGGGATTTCTCCCTCTGTTTCTATTTCACAGAAGAGTTTGGGGAGTATTGGTATTAGCTCATCACTAAAGGTTTAGTAGAATTTGTTGGTGAATCCATCTGGGCCAGGGCTTTTCTTTGTTGGGAGGTTCTTGATTACCTCCTGTATCTCACTGTAAGTTACTGGTTTATTTAGTTGATTTATTTCTTCTTGGTTCAGTTTGGGCAGTTTGTAATTCTCTAAGAATTGATCCATTTCTGTAAAATTATTGTTTTTTGTTGAGTAGAGGTTTTGGAAATAGCTCCTTATGATTGTTTGAATAGCGTGTGTACTTGTAATTTTTCCAGTGGAGTCCTTGGTTTTACGTATATGAGTCTCTTCTCTTCTTTTTTTTTGTAAGTCTTGCGAGGGGTCTGTCAATTTTGTTTATTTTCTCAAAGAACCAGCTTTTAGTTTTATTTATTTGTTGAATGGTCTTTCTATTTTCAATCAGATTTATCTCTTCTTTAACCTTTGTGATCTCCTAGTTGTTTTAGATTCTGTCATTTCTTGTTTCTCCAGTTGTTTTAGTTTCATCGTGAGGTTATTCACCTGCTCTGCTTCCATTCTTTTAATGTGAGTGCTGAGGGCAATGATCTTGCCCCTCAGTACTGCCTTAGCTGTGTCCCATAGATTTCTTTGTGATGTGTTTTCATTGTCATTGTGGCTTATGAATTCGTTGATTTCATCTTTAATTTGGTCTGTGGCCCAAGTGTTGGATAGCAGTGTGGGGTTTAGCCTCCAAGAATGTGTATAGCCTCTGTGGTATCCTTTGTTGTTGAGGGTTACCTTTAATCCACTGTGATTAGATATAATACATGGGATGACGTCAATACTTTTGTATTTGCTGAGGTTCTTTGTGTAGGCTATGACGTGGTCTATTTTGGAACATGATCCATGGGCTGCTGAAAAGAAGGTGTATTGGGTCTCTGTAGGGTGGAAGATTCTGTATAGGTCTGTCAGATCCACTTGGGATATGGTGTTACTTAGGTCCTCAGCTCCCTTGCTAATCCTCTGGGTGTTGGATCTGTCTCTTGGAGAGAGTGGGGTATTAAGGTCACCCACTATGATTGTGTTTGCGTCTATCTTGTTCTGTAATTCTGTGAGAATTTGCTTGACATAGGGCCTCTTTTGTTAGGTGAGTATACATTTATCACCGTGATGTCTTGATTCTGGATTTTTCCTTGAATTAATATGTACTGTCCTTATTTGTCTTTTTTAGTTGATTTTAATGAAAAGTCCAGCTTGTCTGAGATCAGGATGGCTACACCTGCCGTTTTGGTAGGTGCATTTGCTTGGTAGATCTTGCTCCATCCTTTCATTCGGAGCCTGTTTTTGTCTCTTGGTGTAAGGTGGGTCTCTTGTAGGCAGCATATGTCAACTTTTTGTTTGCGGATCCATCCTGCCAGTCTGCTCCTCTTTATCGGAGAGTTTAAACCATTTATATTTAAAGAGAACAAAGATAAGGGTGTTTTTTTTTTCCTTCCATTTTCTTGTTGTGCTGATTTTTCCTCTTTTTTTTTTTCTTGTCTTTAGTGAGCTGTTCTTTCTCTTGGACTTTGGCTATTGTAGTTTCTTTCTGATTCTGTCTGTGTGTCTTGTACAATCTCTGTTGGGTGGGGCTCCCCTCTTAGAATTTGCTATAGGGCTGGTTTTTTATTCACATACTCCTTTAGCTCCTCTTTGGTGTGGAAAGATCTGGTTTTCCCTCCAAATGTGAACTCCAATTTCACTGGATATTTGATCCGAGGTTGCATATTGTTAGCCTGAAGTACTTGGATGGTGTTCTTCCACTCACTTCGTGCTTGGTAAGTTTGTGTGGATAGGTCAGCTGTTATTTGAATCCTCTTCCCATTGTAGAAAATTTCTTTCTTCACTTTGGCTGAGTTCAGAATTTGCTCTTTAATCTTGAGGTCTGAAGTCTTGAATATTATGTGCCTTGGGGTGGCTTTTCTGGGGTCTGGACTGCCAGGTGTCCTATAGGCTTCGGTTACCTGGATGGAGTCCCCTGTGAGATTGGGGAAGTTTTCTGCAATGACTTTATTGAGAACATGTTTAAGCCCTCTGCTCTGGTATTCGGCTCCTTCTTCTATTCCAATTATGCGCAGATTATATCTCTTGTCTTTGTCCATTAGTTCCTGGATTAGTCTGCCCTGAAGCTTCACCTTTTCTTGGACTGTGGTCATTTTCTGGTTGTTGTCAGCTGCTTCATCGTCCAGGCGAGAGATTCTGGATTCCATATGGTCCACTCTTTGTGTTATGGTTTCAATTGCAGAGTTTATGGATGTCAGAGAGCTATTTATGGTTGTCAGATCAGCTCTGATCATGGAAATTTCTTCCTTTAAAGAGGTGTATTTTAAATCTATTTTTTCATGCATTTCAATTCTCAGGATGTTAAGATTTTCTTTAAAGGAGGCTTGCCTTGTATTCATTTTTGCTTCCATTTCTTTCTTGGCTTCCTGGGTATCCTTCAAGTTTTCTGGTCTAAACTCCTGGAATTGTTTTCTGATTTCATTTCTGATGCTTTCCATCATTCCTGTTAACATGGCCTCATTTGCTTTTTTATTCTCCATCTCCTCTTCAGTAGTGCTGCTTTTTGGAGTTGGTGAGTTGGCTTGCTCTTTGATGAACTCTGTTATGTTTCTTTGTGATTTGTGCATCTGGAGATCTGTGGATAGCTTCTCAGGTTTGGTTTGTAGCTCTGCCCTCCCCCTGTGTAGGTGCGTCTACCAGAGCAGGTGCTGCTGCTGTGGCCCCGCCCACCTGTGCATAGTACCCCTACAAGATCGGGTGCTGTCGCTGGGGGCTCCGCCCACCTGTGCACTGTGCGCACACTACAACAGGCACTGGCGCTGTGGCCCCGTCCACTTTAGCGGGGTTTGCCTCCCAGAGTGAGCCCTGGGCTGTTGGGTTGTCTTTGCGCCCTCCTGCGAGTCCTTTGGGGGGGCGGTATGTGTGGGGCCCAGTGGAATCGACTGTCCAGACATGGGTTAGCACCCTCAGACCTCGCCTCCGCTGCAAGGGGGGACGTGATCAGGCCCAGGTGTCCCTGCTGTGCTGGTATTGCCCACCAGGGCCTGATCTTTAGTTGTAAGAGTCCATGAGTTCCAGGTGCCTTGGGTGGGGCTTGCACTGCTGGCCATCCCCCGGCCCCTGTTGGGAAGGGGGCAGGGCTGATTTGGCCAGATCTGGATCCTGTGTGGCCTTGGGGCTGCTCCGCCCTTCCCCTGCTAAACTGACTTCCCAGCGACTGATGGGAGCTTCCTGCCTGATTTGGGGGTTCTGTGTTCCCTCGGGGTGAGGAGGGGGAGGGAGGGAGATCTAGCTTCTTTGTAGGGCTTGGGTCTCTGATAGCTGGTCTCCCGTTGGGTGAGGGGGTAATGGGCGACTCACTGATCCTGGATTGTGTGTGTGTCCCGTGCAGCCGTTGGGCCTTCAGGGGGTGGTGAAGTGTCATGGTGGCTTCCCCGGTTCCCTCCTTCTGCCGCACTGGGTTCCCAAGCCGCCGTCAGTCCAAACCCAGTGTGGACCCTAACTTCTAATGGCTGCCATCGTATGTCTTGGTCAGCACCCTCCCTAGTGACCGTGGGGTCTCCCGCTGTCTGAATTCTGTGCTCCTGGCAGCCTGTCTCACTTTTAGTCATATTTATTGGGTGCCATTTTTACATGTTAGACTGTAATTTAAAAACATTTATTAAAACACTTTTAAGTATTTGTACAAAGGGTTGTAATTTAACATATCTGTTTCTGGGTACAATGCATCTGGATCAAAGTCATCTCTTTCATTGTTCTCTCTCATCTCTCCTAGACCTACTTATCTCCCAATTGGTTCTATTTTCAAATATGTGCATTGTATATTATGGATACTTTTGCTCATGCCTCTTCTCTCTATTTATCTGCCTGCTCTCCCTTTACCTCACCAACAACACAGATTCCAGCTTCCTAGTATTCATTTTGTTAAACTGTGAGCTAGTTGTTCAAAAGAATAATATCATTTCTCTCATCAGTTCTGTGAGTCCTTGCAACAATAGTATGAAACAGGCACCATGGTTGTGTGTTTGGTGGGTCTTCATGCTGTTAAATGAATTTCCAGGGGAATATCCCTTATTTATAGATGATGATGCAGAAGCTTAGGTGGGCCCCTGGAAATTTACCCAGTGTCCAGTCAACTGTCAAAGATAGAGGCAAGAACTCAAGATCATCTCAACCTGACTCCAAGATTATTTTCTCAACTCTGAATCTTAATACAATTCTCATGTCTGACAAATCAAAATAAAGTCCTTATTTTTCTTCTGCAAACATCTGTATAATCAATGATATATGAACAATTTGTCTCTTTATTTGCAAGAGGATGTTGATCTCCAGCATTTTCTCAAAAATTGCCAGCCTTGCAATGGTGCCAAATATCATTGAGCCACACAAGTTCTATTTAGGGTGTACTGTGTATACTTTATGAAGTTGTCCCAAGTTTTTCTTCATCCATAAATCTTGGAGGAATAAATTAAGAAAGCATCCCCAGTGCCTGGTGATATTGAGAAATGGCTAGGAATGTCCATTTCAATCCCAGATAGAGAAATCCATTCTTCTGAGATGGCTGGAGCCCAACAGCTTCTTATAGTTCTCCAACATTAGAATACAGGAAAGAGGGGCTGGGGATATGGCCTAGTGGCAAGAGAGCTTGCCTCATATACATGAGGCCCTGGGTTCGATTCCCCAGCACCACATATACAGAAAATGGCCAGAAGTGGCGCTGTGGCTCAAGTGGCAGAGTGCTAGCCTTGAGCAAAAGGAAGCCAGGGACAGTGCTCAGGCCCTGAGTCCAAGGCCCAGGACTGGCCAAAAAAAAAAAAAAAAAAAAAAAAAGAATAGAGGAAAGAGAAAAATTCAATAATTGTCCATAAACAATCTCAATGTCTTCTTCATGTTTTTGCTTTCCTGTAAATATATACCCATTGGCCTATTTCTGGTGTAAAATTCATAGTGTAATTGTAGTACACCTATGACCATGCATTACTCAGAAATGCAACTAAATTATCCCACCCAGTCTGGATGTAGATGACATCCTGGATGTAGATGGAAAGATGGTTCCAGAGATAAAAGTGGATTATTTGAGGAAACCCATTTCCAAAGAATTGAGCAGGTATCTTATAATATCAATAGGTAGATATAAAGATGTAGTTTTATAACATATATAATATTTTATAAATGAGTATGCTTTAATGTAATATAAGTGTGCATGTGTCATTATAAATATATATGTAAGTTTATAAGTGTAATATGTGAATTTTTTGCACTACTAGGCTTGCTAGACATAATCTAAAGCTTTAGCCACATTCCCTCTTTTTAATTTTTTCAATAAAGTCTCATCTTCCCCCCCAAGTCCGAATCTGTCCACCTTCCTATGCCTCTTCCTTGCTGAGATTACAGGTTCCCATTCCCAGGCCTGTCTTATTGTTTGAGATGAACCTTACTAACTTTTTGCCCAGGCAAAAAGGCATCAAACAGCAACCTTTCTGTTTCCTATATCTTAAGAAGCTATGATTATAGGCATGGACCATAACACCTGACTTACACATATGATGCTTTATAATCAATAAGATTTAGTGAGCCAATAGTTACAGACACAACAGGCTCTTTCATACCCTTGATTTCATTAAGTCAAAATGCCCTTGTGTGAACTTGTTCCACAAGGATAATACATAACTTCACCTTACAGTTCTAAAACACGTGTTAAAAATACCAAGATTGGGCTGGGGATATGGCCTAGTGGCAAGAGTGCTTGCCTCGTATACATGAGGCCCTGGGTTCAAGTCCCCAGCACCACATATACAGAAAATGGCCAGAAGTGGCGCTGTGGCTCAAGTGGCAGAGTACTAGCCTTGAGCAAAAAGAAGCCAGGCCCTGAGTCCAAGCCCCAGGACTGGCCAAAAAAAAATTTTAAAAAATACCAAGATTACTTTCATGTTACCTTAACTACTATTATAGTAAGTGGACCTCTAATATACCCACAGAAGTGGCAGATATTCTATCAATGAATTCAGGAATCCTTATGTGGGCATGGTAGGATGAGTAAAAGAGAGATAACGGCATTTTCCCTCAGTGATATCAAAACCAATAAATAACGAAATACTAATAATTCATTATATTGGCAAATCTAAGCTAACGAAAAGACTTTAATATTTACCTTGCCTTAATGATTTTATTCATATCAGAGGTGCAATATATTTTAATGTATATTACCACTACTGAATTAGTTCATGGACAAAAACCTAGATGACATAATTAAGTCATCACCTGAAAATGGTGTGAATTTTGAACTGTAGGTAAAGTTTCCATTCTCCATCTTCTTTTCTCTTCTTTCAGGAAGGAGAGGGAAGCTGACTGTCTCTCCAGCAGTCTGTGAAAGGTGAACTGGCATTGTTAATAATAGACAAGTCTCTCACATCTTAAATTGGTAAAATTTAACAGTTCCACTTGTACCCACTTCAGAATCCAAGAGAAATATCATTCTACAATGAGATGTTTTGCCTTTAGTTCTCACATTCCAGTTGGATTTAAAAATGTTTCCTGAGTATGCTAAGAATTTCAAGACATGAATCTGAATCATGTCTGTAGGGAAAAAGCCAGTCTCAAATTCTTGTCTTTCACCTGGTAGTTTAAAAAGAATTATCAGAGAAGCCATTCTTACTTATTCCTCTGTTTCATGAAAATAAATTTGCATTAATAGCAAATGGCAAGAAATAATATTGCAGCTCATTTGTCATTGTATGTCTTTAAAAATCACTTTTCATTTTAAGAGACAACAAACACATTTGTCAGAATTAATTTCTCATTCTGTAATATTCCTGAGGTCTCTTTGTAGATTTCACTAAATGATAAAAATAAGACTCTTGTCCTAGTTCAAAGAAATATGATTACTTAATGGAGTTGGGAATGCTAGGATATAGATCAGAGTTATTGAAGATTCATTGTGAAGAAAACATAGTGTATTAAATATTGTATATCAGTCCTTGTGGTGTGTGTTTATGTGTGTGTGTTTATGTGTTATTTTCTATTGTAGGAATAGTACAATAAAGAATAATTTTAGAGAGAGTTGTGATCACTTTTGTCCTTGCTTGATACAAAACAAGACAAAAATATCTGAAAAATATTATATCTAGAATGACTTGTATATAGAATTTAAGATATAGATTTCTAAGCTTTATGCTTATAAATTTCACTTAGGTGAATAGACATCGGAGGATGTGGTTGTAAATCTTAACATGGTATGTCTGTATATGGATGAGCAAGAGGTTCTAGACCATACTGTGAGAATTATTGCCATAAGGCTTTCTGCTAACCTTGAAAAGGTAAGCAATGTAGTAGAATTGGCATGGAAAAAGTAGGCCAAATTATGCTGAAGGTTATTGCATTTACAGGAACACTTAAGACCTATTCTCTACATTGATAACAGAAATGACAGAAATTGAAAGCTTAGCATCATCATTTTAATCCCTTATTTTTAAAAGAAAATCAATAAACACAATAAATAAAGATGCATTGCCCCTGCAAGATCTTAAATATAATATCTAAATAAAAAGGGAACTGCTTATATGAAATGTATTTAACAATTATAATGAGATTTTCTTTGAATGCACATACAGAGAAATATTTTACCATTATTTCCACACATTTTGCCAACATAACTCAGAACAGTTGTTCATATTATCAAGAATATATACATAAATTTTGTGTAATTTTTTATTTAAAAGTAAAAACCCCAGAACCTCTCTTCAGCCATTCACAAAAAAAACATATAGGAGGGGAAAAATCCTCAAATCTATGTTTTGTCAAAACCAAAAAACCCTAGAATCATTTCAGACACAAAACCATGTCTAGCTCTTAAGTAATAAAAAATGACAGTAGCCATAAGGAAGGAAGTTAAACATATTTCTCCCCCAAAATGCTGCTACCCAATTTAGCAGTTGAAAGACAGAATGCCATTTCCACTACTTCTCCAACAATTGTCATTCTATGTCATGCAGCAGTTTCCTACTTGACTGAGGTACAATTCCCTGGAGTGAGAGATGAGCATTGTGCCCAAAATAACTTCTGGATCTGCCTACGAAAAAACATCACTGGCTTTCTTGCTCATACAGTGGTTATAGAGAAATTCCTGACACACTCATTTATTCTTAGGCAATTTCTTTACCTATAGTTAGTTCATCAATTCACTCCTCATAATTTTTGTTTTCTTCTTCAAAGACTTAAAAAAAATTATGTGTGTATGCCAGTCCTGGGGCTTGAACTTAGAGGCTGAGCACCATCCCTGAGTTTTTTCACTCAAGTTTGGCACTGTACTACTGGAGCCACAGCTTTTTGGTAGTCAATTTAAGATAAGAGTCTCACATACTTTCCTGTCTGGGCTAGCTTTGAAATGAAATCCTCAGATCTGAGCCTTCTGTATAGCTAGGATTATAGTTGAGAACTACCAGACCATGACTTTCTTGTTGTCTTCAATGAACAACATAAAGCAGGAGAACTTTAAGGTATGAATATGTGTGAATGCATTCAGAAAATATAGTTATTCTAGTAGAATAAAACCTACCCAAATATAGATTTAACAGCAAAACAATGTTCTAGTTACATGCCTATTTGTGATACGAAGTGAATTATTTTTTTGAAGTGTCATAGGGCAAAAAAACCCAGCCAAACAAAATCAAAAACAGAAAGCAACACCTTGTGCAAAATGTACATACAATGTGACCTAAATTGGTTTGGAATTATTAATGAAAATCAGAAAGTAAATCTTTCAAGCTAAAATACAAATTTTTTGATGTTGCTCATGAGAAAGGTCTAGCCATTCAGAAAGAAAAATAAATTCTTAAGAGGAAAAGTTAAATTATAGGACAGGAAAATACTGAACAGTTTCTAAGGGGAAGTTAGCTTTTCCCTCAAGTTTAAAAGTACTCATGCTTATTATGCATAACAGCATCAATAGAAGTATAAAGAAGAAAATAACAAGTATTGTATTTATTTTATTTTCCCAATAACCATACATTTATATTAATATGTGGAAACAAATACTTATGTACAGACTTATTTATATATCCCTTTTGAAAAATAAAACTGGTTTACACTGTTTAAAGACTTGCCTGTTAGCATTATTCACTAGCTATTATCTTATAGAAAACATAAATATCCAAAATTCACTTTTAATATAAGTTCATGATACAATATTTTGTAGTTCCAGTCTATTTTATATAATATACTGTACTTTAACCGCTTGTATTGAGCTCCTATGAATTCTTAACATTTTTGACTCCTGCACATTCTAAACAATGTAGAATGCCTTCTAAATATAAACGATTTACAGAGTAGTTACATTTCCTTATTAGTATAATAATCTAGCCTAAATAAAAATACAGAAGTCCTATATCAGGAGCTAGCATAGAATTTATAAGCTGTAAAACCACATGAGAATGTATTATAATTCAAATATATATATATGTTCTAGTACATAACTTCCATTATGGTGGCTCGGGTCTCCTGGGGGGATCTCTGAAATAGTAATAATATACTCTGAGCTATTTTCTATATTTCAAAGGACTGAATATAAATCATATATTTTTCTACAATAAAACAAAATGCCAAAATGTCAGAAATTGTATAACTCAGTATGGTCTATACTAACTCATGATATGATTGGCTGTTAAATCTCTTTTTTGATTAACTGAAAAGCAAATTAAGTTCATTATTGCTTAAATAATTTAATGTTTAATGTACAAACTTTTGGAATACGAAGGATGGACAAATAAAAAAGAAGCATTAATCATGGCGGAAAACTTTAAACTATAGACAATCATATTTCATTAAACATCTGTACTAGTAATTATGAAATAAGTACAGATGAGAAAAATACTGATGGAATTGCCAAGTATTTTTATTTGGGGTAATATATGGCCTAGTAATTACACTTTATTTGGGTGTTGTAAACAATACAATGTTTTTGTGTTTCTAGAACAATGACTTCATTAAAACAATGTCATATATTTGGAATTAAACTTACAGATCTATCAAAAATGATCACTCTCATAATACTTCCTGATTAATGGAAGGAAACATAATTGGCCAAGTGAATCTCTCCTTTTCTTCTGGGTAGAGCTCCCACATATGAGCTTTCGTCAGATCTTGCTTTATACGATTACATAGTAGGTAGCTTGATTTAATAACTAAAGAAAGAGAACAAGACAAATATTGGGTGAAATCCAGTTGAACTCTTATTTCTAGTACATGCAGTAACTATAGTTTCCAAATGAAGAGATCTTATATTTCTGTAGCACTAGAGATATTGGGAAGAGTAAGATATTTAAGATTTAAAGAAATGCTTTGCAAACTGTTTTTCCTTTTTTTATTTGATGAATGAGGAATCTGAAACAGATAGACTTATTAAAGATTGTCCATTTTGTTAATGCATGAGTTAAAACACATACTGATGAATTTTCCATGTTAATGTGTTTGTGAATATCTGTTACATATGGAGACCCTTTTTTGAACAATAGAGTCTTCTTTTGGAAAAAAAATAAAGTATTAAATCAGTTATGCATTGTATTGATAACTTCAATAGTGCATGTGAAATGCAGTTTCAGTTGATTAACTTAAGTTGGTATGAAAAATGTTTATCCCTAAGCTTTGATGCTGCTTTGTAGTATTCAAGAATTTCAACGGTATTCTAGGTTTTTTTAAAGTATTTATTTACTTTATTATTTTTCTTTCTCCTAACCACCGAATCTCTAACTTAAGAGATTGTCACTTTCATTTTAGAAATTTAGTTTCATGTCAATTGGGTAGCTCTGAGCATTTATAACCAATTAATTTCTGTTTGTATTAAAGAATTGTCACTAACATAATTACAATTACATCCCTATGTTAATTATTTGCAAGAATATTTTGTATTGTTTATAGCTTATAAATATTATGTGTGAGCAGTAGACTAAGAAACTTATTTAACATAAGTATATTGTAATGCAAGCTTGTTGGAGTTTTAATACATTATAGTTTTTATAGCTATCATATAAATCATTAAGTATTCTGAAGTTAGATAAGTTCTCAGTATACTCTCATATTGAAGGTGTGTGTGTGTGTGTGTGTGTGTGTGTGTGTGTGTGTGTGTGTGTGGTGCCTGTGAGAGAGATAAGTGAATTTGAGACTTCATAGTTTGTAGGTACATATGCTACTGCTGAGTAACATACTTAGTCTTTTAGGATCTATTGTATATGAGATAGTGTCTTACTTCTTTTCTGGGTGCACACGTGGGTCACTATCTGTTGATTTTAGTCTATAACAGCTGGGATGACAAGTTGACATCATAACACCCATTTCTTTCTGTCGAGAAGGAATGTCATGGCTTTTGTGTTTTTTGTGTTTTTTTTTGTTGTTGTTGTTGTTGTTTTTTGCTGAGCTGGAAATATGATCCTTTCAATCTGAGCTTCTCATGTAGCTTTGAGTGAGAGGCATGGGTCTTAAGACTACAATATGGGCTGATAAGGGGTTGTATAATTTAATTTTTTAACCAGGACTGGCCTAAAACTGTGTTCTTCCCATTTTTAGCCTCTCAAGTGCTTAGGATTATAGTCATGAGCTACCAGCACCTACCTAGCTACGGCAGAATATTGGATACTGTCTTGGGTACATGCAACTCTTAGACTCAACACTTTTTTACTCAAGTACTATCCAGTTGGCTGTAGTATTATTTATGTGTGTCATACATGTCCTCCTGGTCGCACTTACATGTAGCCATTTGGGGAACTTTTTCCAGCCTCAATTTTTACTTACTAATGAAGACTAAGAACTTCCATATAAGATGTCTTATATCACACTTGCTCTTTTTCATTATGTATGTATGTATGTATGTATGTATGTATGTATGTATGTATCTATCTATCTATCTATCTATCTATCTATCTATCTATCATCCATCTCTGAATCCACTTGTAGTCCTTGTTATTTGGGAGGCTGAAATCAAGGATATTGCAGTTCTGCACAAAATGTTCACATGACCGCTTCTCAACCAATATCTGGGATGCAATGGGGCACATTTGTCTTTCCAAATGTGTGGGAGATTGGGTTTGGATCATAGAGTCTCTAATTCAGCTAGGGAAAAGACATTTGTAAGACTGCATTTCAGTAAGGGAAGCTGAGCACTGTAGCCCTGCTGTCATGTTCACTATGATGGAAACCACAAAATAAAGTGATTAATGTACAGACATAGGTTGAGAAAAAAAAGTGAACAAAGAAAAGTTCAGAAAAAGACTGGACTCCATAGTACAGTGCTTACCTAGCAAGCCTAGGTCTGGAGAGAAAAGATTGGCAAAGGAGATTCAAAGAAATCTTCACAATGGTTATATCATTTAGATTCCTATCTACTGTCTTACAAGGTTTGAGATAAATAATTGCAAATATAACTACACTCATTTAATAAAATTGGCAAAAAAAATCAATTATATTTAATTAATATTAGTTATATATAACTATAGAAAAGCTGAAGAGCTTTATAATTTGAGAAGTCATTATCCCATTATTTCCATATTGTTTACTATGAAAAATATTAATGAATGAGGTAAAGATGCTTAACACATTTTAATAGTATCATCATTGATAATATTTTCAGATATACCACCAAAGATTCTTTAGTTAATTAATTACAAGCTTTTAGTATTCTGAGTAAACTTTGTTCAAATAAACCCAAGTTGATTCATTACTTGAATGAATTGCACAAAGAATTAAATTTTATTATAAAGTTTTCTTTCTACAAATATACTTTGTAAGGGGTATTCTCAGTATAAAAGCTTTATTTATATAGTGCAAAAAATATTTTGGAGTATGTTTAGGCAGATTAAAAAGAAAGAATCTGTTAGCATTTCCCCTGCCTCAGGTCCTCAGCTCCTCCCATTAGCCCCCAGATCCACCCATACCTAATGAGCCACTCTTACTCACCATGAAGCCCTACCAACTTCCCCTTTAGTCCCAGAGAGAAGCTACCACCTGGATAAGGTGCAGACGCCATGTTGCTGCCTCTCCCGTGGGAGATATGGCCCCACTAATAAACCTCTTCATGAACCTTCTTCCGCTGTCTGTGACTGTCTCTGCATGTTCCCTTGGAATGGCCGGGACATATCCTTTCAGATTCCAGTTGAATGTTCTGGTTAGTTTTTCTTCAACTTCTAAGAATGGACTTTCAAAAAGAAGTGCTATCAAAAAGACGTTTTGTGACAACACATACTCCAAGCTGAAAAAGAATCCAGGACTTTTTCTTGATTAGCCGAACTCTGTTGTCACAGCAGATATTTTAAATATAATTCTGAAAGGGATTTAGTTCTTTTAGAGACACCCTCATATTCCCACGTGAGTAAGCTATTTGTATGTCTGCTTTTACACCTGACACTTCCCTTTTTCCTTCCTCACATTTGTGAAGAGAGATTTTTTAAGTGCATTCAAGTCCAGGAATTCAAAATTACGGCTCCCAAAGCAAGTGTGACTCAGCCAGGTTGTGAATTAAAGCAATAAAGAAAATGCTTATGTTCCATTTTTTCTTTTGTTCATTTCAAAAAACCATTATTCCCCAGAATGGCCTCAGGAGACAGATACCTCATAATGATTTGCTTTAGCAAACTTCTGACCTATCTGGTGATCTCTAGAATGAATATGGGGCTCGCACAAATGACAGCTATCCAGTTAACACACATCAGACAAATTTCACCTTCCTCAAACCACACAGTCTCCCTAGAGTTTGGCCTGCTTTTATTACCTTCCTAATCTTAGTCTCTATTCAGTCACTGAGACAAAACACAACTCTGTAGTCAACCAAAAACCTTATTTTAAATGAGTTCATAACAAGGGAGTAAGTATATTTATATACTCTGTCATCAAGATAGTAATTTCACTGAGAAATTTGTTGTATTTCTCATTAGCAGTTGACTTAATGCCTTGTTCTAATACACTTTCAGTCATCCTGTCTTTGTGAAGGACTCTCCTCTAAGTGCCAAGGTGGACAATCCTTTTTTTCATTTGTTTTGGAGAAGTACTTTTTCCTAAATGAATTTTCACTGGTGCACAGTAAGTAAAAGCTCAGCATTGTTCCAGATTTACTTAAAGCCTGATCTTTAACAGTACAAGCTACTATCTCCTTTCATACCTAACCACACAAACAATGTCCAAATAAGTAGATAAACAAATAAACACTAAAATAGCATTAACCAGAGTACTTAATGGTGCTGATTCCCAGGTAATATATTTTGTACTTTTATTAATTGATGGCTTAGGAAATCCGGTACCTTTTAAAACAAATATATGTCCATTGCAAATAATCTATAGAATTAGATTATTTGATATATTCTGCTCTGCTAGTATAACAATCTTGCCTCCTCACAATGGTAAATCTCTGCCTTTGCAAATAATTTCTGAAAAAATGATTCTGGGATAGCCAAGCCCATCTAAGTTTTAAACTAATTGGGCAAATGTGACAAACTGAATTGTGCACACTGATTGTTCACTGATGACTTGAGTTTGGGATTTTGTGTCAACACAAGGCATACAAATTTATGAAACATAAGTGCTAAATTTTAGACATATCTATATTTCTGTGGCAAAACATATGTCAAAAAATAAGACGACATGGTAACGTGTCGTATGTCAATGAGCTGGAGACTTAGACTTCTGTCTGTAGGAGAAACGGAATCAATCTGGAGGAGGCTGACAAAGAAAGCTTCATAAAGATTCCAAGGATTTAAATGGAAACTTTCAGACTGAGAATGATAGACAAAAGGAAAATGATGAATAAAATTTAGAAGGGTTAGAAATCATGTGTTATCCTGGCAGTAGGGGACAATTGTCAGGACAATAATAACTACTTTGGCTATGTTGACAGGAGCAGAGTTTTGTCGTAAGTTATTAGTGGTGAATCTGAAAATACTTTAGGTGATTAGATAAGCGACTTTGACACCCATAGGCTCAGTAACTGGGAATTTGTGAACTAAACCAACAAAAAACAGATTCGCAAAAGAACAAGTGCACTAAAATATGTCTATATTTCATGTGTATAGGAGTTCACATAAATGTTAGCTAAACTCAAAAACATGCTGAGACTTTGGGGCTCATGTGTCATTTTAATGAAAGAAGATAAATCATAGAAAGAAAGTGGGTGATATGTGAGGGGGAGCTAAGGAAGTTAAGGGTTATTGTAGTTAGGCCTCCTGCACACTTAACTCACTACATACTCATTGTTCTTTCACAGTGGGAAATAAAGAAAAAAATGCCTGCTTTCCTTTTAGGCTATTAATGGCAGTAAATTTTCTCTGTACCTGTTGATTCTCATCTTCAAATACCCCTTATGCAAAATGCCATATATATAAGTTTGGCCTGTCCTGATTGCTTCAAACTCTGAAAGCTTGGCCTTTAATTTGTGTATACACTTAGTTTTTAATGATTTGGAGCTTTCTATAAATTTTCCTATTTTAACATGACTGTAATACTATCCAACTGCAGTAAAATTATTACTCTGTTTTGCTGATAAAATTATGTAGGAACTGATCCCAGATTCCCAGCTCATCTCAAATTTCCAAATTTCCTTGAAAGATTCAGTCTCAAATGAACAATTTTAACTTTCTAGATTATTTCTAGATTTGATAAATCTCATAACCATCTACTTTTTTTCTATCTGTGAATAATAGAGATTACTTGGGACAGAAGTGAATAAACAAAGGACTGAACACTTAACTATATAACATTCAATGTGATTGTCCATCCAGTTGTGTTTTTTGCTGTAATGAACTGGGAAATAATAAGATGCTACTCTATTGAAAAATTGCATTTGACCAGAAATATTATTTTCTGATAAGCATTCTAAGATCCATGATTATGTTCTTTTTAATCAATCTGAGATTTACGAAGGGAATTTTTGCCTTTATCAATTCTATGAACAATTATGGTAGCTTTAGTAATTATGGCCTGAGATAACACCAGCCCATTTGCAGACAGAATGTGATGAAATTCCTTAACATTAGTTGTGGAAGCACTACATAATTCCATTAGGAGCTTTTAGATTACCATAATACCATCTGGATATCTCTCTGTTAAGAAGTCCTTTTTTCATATAATAATGTATTTTATCATACATTTATTCGTGGGTAAAGAGATATTGGGTGAAAACAAGATCACTGTAGCTTGCTGTAAGTCCTTTCTCCTCCAGCAAACATCAATGCCTCTTTCTTCAATGCTTCCTGGAGAGATTCTTAAACTTCATCTTAATATTTAAAATTTCTAGCTCTGAAAAGCTGTTTATGCATGGAACAATTTCACTGTCTTTTTTTCCCAATGCACACTCTTGTCAAGCATAGTAGGGAGAAGAATTGGATTTTAGCATGAAAAGCACAGAAATGAAAGTTCTGTCTGCCAATAAAAGATTGTCTGAAGTGAATGGTATTAATCAGAAGGTACATCTAAAAAGAAGTGTTCAATTAAAAGAAACCAGTGAATATATAGTGATATCCTTTTCAAATCAGGGCTCCCAATCTAGTATCCTTAAATGTTTATTTGCATTTTGATTGCTTCACAAACAGTAGGGTATTAGTGAAATTCCTCAGAAGGCAAATAGTCAAAAGACTTCATTTAAGGCCTGTAGTTAGTGATTCTCATCTCAGTGCCACACAACACTCTCTTTAATAGGATGCTTTTTGGAAGGCAGTCTCTGTTTGTAATTCTGTGGCATATTGCAGTGCTATTAAGAATCACGTTTACCATGGGTTTAGAATGTTTGAGACAAACGCTATGGTCTATTTTCCACATAATGGCCAAAATAAATTATAATTACATAATCATTCATGGAAATAGTGTCTCTTGTAACACAAATGAACAATTATTTATAGGTCTGCCTACCATGACAATTTGTGGAACACTGAAAATGAGAAATATTTTCATTAGTTGAAAAAAAAGAAAGAAATTCCAGTTGCAATATCTGAAGTTATTCCTAATGTCTCTTTTAGACTGAGAGTTTTACAAAACAAGCACCACCCCCTTTAATTTTTTGGCCCCAACAGGTTTAATTATATTTTAGTGTCCTGTTTATGTATATCCAAACACTTTGGGGTTGGTATGTTCAGATGTCTGAAATACTAACAATTAAGTAGCTAGTACCTGAGAATATTTTATTTCCAATATGAAAATCAACCTGAACCTTATTAAAAATATCACAGAAAGTGCATTCTTTTTAAAAGATTAGTACTGTAAATTTTAAAAATCAGAGAGATGCACTTGTCAAGAAATTAATTACTAGGTAAAATCAAGTGTGATGCAGATTATGTGTGGCAAATGTTATTGTTTTAACAATTATTTTTCATAGTGTCCCATTGCCCTTCTTATTTGCTGACCTATCTTCAGATTGCTGTAATGAATAATTTATATACATTTTCCCATTGTCTTTCCACAAGAAAAGAAGTATCAAATTCAGTTAGGAATTTGGAGAGCAGCAATACTAGTCAGTCATGCTTATTATTCTTTGTCCACAGGCTCATAAATCATGTATGTGCATCCAAGTACAGAAATGCCATTGATATGTGTTACCATATATATGTAATTATGCATATTCATATTCACTGAAAGCTAACAAAAACTAAAAGTAAAATTCAACAATGTAATGAGCAAATATAACTGATTTTGTCTTACCCCTGTTTCTTTCTAAACTCAAAATATCCTTATTTCTGTACTGAAGTGTTATAAATAGCTCATGAGAAATAGTATCTACTATCCTTATTAATTTCCTGTGTGACAGAATCTGAATTAAGCACTTTCTATGCATTCACTAATTTCCCCTTTAGGATCATGATATAAGCAGTAGCTATCTTCATATTCCCATTTTATAAATGGCAAAAGTGAGGTCTATAAAGCTAGCATAATTATTTTAAACTTTCAGAACAAGCAATGGTTGGAGCCAGGAACTGAAAGCAGTCCATGTGTAGGGAACACTTTCTCTTACTTACTATTTAGTGTCACATCTTGGGTTGAAATATAGTTGATGGATGAGGTGTTTTGAGGTGATGTGTTAAACCATTGCAAAGGAAAGTATGTTGGAATCAAGAAATTAACACATATTCTATGATTTTACATTTTTGTTTATTACATGCTTTGCATATTAGTGTGAAAAGTCACATACTCTTCAGGATCTCTGGAAGTACTTCTTTAAAATATGCACAAAAGATGACTATACACACCTTATGCAGACCAAATTCTCTACAAATGACCTATTATTTGATAAAAGTTTGATATAGTGTAACCTCTTCCTATTCACTTTACCTGACTGCTTTGCACCCATTCTCCTTGTGGGGCTTCAACTAAGGGCTGGAGCACTGGCCCTAAGGTTTTTTTGCTCAAGGCTATCACTTTACCACTTGAGCCATAGCTCCACTTCTGGCTCTTTGGGTAGTTAATTGTAGATAAGAGTCTCAGACTTTTCTGTCTGGGCTGGCTTGGAACCACAATCTTCCGATTTCCATTTCCTGAGTAGTTAGGATTATAGGTGAGAGGCAACAGCACCAAGCATTGACTTTTGTTTAATTTCAGAGTTGTCAGCAATATAAGTTTTATTAACCGCAGATTTTTCAGCCTATTGTGTCGACGTGAAATTCTCAGATATCCCTAAAAATGGATCATCTGATTTCACTAGAAACTTCCTCACTGACAGGCAAATAAAAGTGTTTGTTCAAGTCTTTTATAAATACTCATTATCAGAGGGACTCTATTAGCTTCCTCATTTTTTTTTATTCCTAACCCTACCCAATCTCCCATTCACTGCTGTGTTCTACATCTCAGGAGATAACCTTGAAACCACATTTTCTGGGCTCCAATTTGTCCACCCACTCCAGACTAATCATACTATTGGGTCAAACAAGCAGGTGATTAGGGAGTCACATGAATACAATGCCTTTCTGTTGCTTTGTATTAAGATACCTTGGAATTGGTTCTTGCTTTTCTTCAGATAGTCTTCAGAGAGTCTGAGATTAGTTTACATCTCTTTCTCTCTGTGTCCCATCAGCCCCAAGAGTGGACATATATCTTGCATATTTCAGGGTTGCTTTACCATCTCTTCAGTTAATAGTTTAAAACACTTATGTTACTTTTGTGTTCTTTATTGGACTCAGACTGAGGGAAAAAGTAGCATATTTGCACAGCTCTTAGTAATGCACTAAACCCAGTTTGTATCATGCTGATATGATACTAGGATAGTTCACTGATTTCATTATTTTCTACTGATTAATTGTTGATGTATCACCAGCAACAAGGTTTATTTGTCTGTACTAGGAGATACGTATTTGCATTCAAATAACCTCCTTTACCCTACTGTTTACATCACTAGAAATCATGTCTTCTAGGAAAAAAAGTGATAACTCTACAAGAGTTATATTTTTCCAGTTAGCCTGACACAGCATGTTTTTGATCATAAACATTGTTCCAAAAAAATAACTTTTCCAGACAATTGCCTCTGTTAAAAATAAAACAAACAGAAAAGATTCTTTGGTGCTTTGCATTATTCTGAAATTGTCAACCACTGAAAATTAAGGGATAATTTCTTACAAGCCTGCCAACTGAAAAATAGTAGAGTAACTCCTTTAGCTCTCCAGAGCAGTGACTAAAGTTCACTGATGCTGATGGCATGCTTCACAGACATTCCCATAGGAAGGCTTGGGTGCTGTTGACATTGCTAATTCCTAAGTAATCACACAGCCCATAAAGTGTTTTCTACATAGTTTCTGACCTGGGAAATTTAAATGCATAGGTTTCATTACCCCAACTAAATGTAGAAAATAAATGATGACATCTCCCTCTTTCTTCCCTTATTGCAAATTCCAATATTAGTAGAGATTATGGTAAAGGAGAAGAATATGACAGAGGGACCCTTGCTCTGTTCATCCTCTCTGGATATATTTTCTCCAAAAAATAGTCTTAACCTATGCCATGTCAACCTATGCCTAGTCAATGCCTATGCTATTCATAGTTCTAAAGAGTACCAAGTGTACAAAATCTATATATATCAAATTCTCTATGTGAAAGATTTCAGGGTTTCATTGAATAAATAAAGGTAACATAGTTAAAATACATATGTACTAATTTCTATAGTTATACTAAGTAGAGGAAAAAGAGAAAATCAATTCAATCTTAAGTTATATCAGTAAATACTTATTAAATGTGTTCCTTTTGTACCCCACTGACTTGAAATCCATTAAATGTTAGAGATAAAATCACCAAGTCAGCTATCAAGAATGCTGTATGTAGGGTCAGGCTAAGTGATCCATGTCTGTAATCCCAGCTACAGTGTAGGTGGACATAGTAGGATCACTGTTCAAGTCAAGCCTAACCCCTAAAAATATTAAGAAACCACTATCACAAAAAAACCCTTATGTTATGGTAGAGAACATCTTTCTTATTTTTTATATTGAGGATGCTACCATCTTCTATAAGTGAATCTGTCAGATAAATTCTTTGGACAAGTCATTCTGGAATCTTGTGCTCCCTTCTTTGCAGTTCTAGCCAATCAGCTTGTTGGATGGTGTGAAGCAATCATTGCAAGGAGAATTACTCTTACAGTTTGAGGGCTGATGTAATCACATGGTTGGTAGAATAATACATGATCATTGGGAATTTAATTGCAGTGAAGCACTCTTAGAAAACATAACATACAATATAGGTACACTGACTCATACAGATATGTAGGTATATGTATGAATGTATCCATCTCTAATGGTTTCTATTCCTTTGTATTAACCTATATGATAGTTTGTGGTTGTAATTTAGTAGTACAGAGTTGATTCTAGCTTTTTATTTCTCATTTCTTGTAATCTCCTTTACTTGTGGTGAGAAACCCGGTAGCTTCCCTCTGCTGTTCATTTACTTATTTCCTCCTCTTGCATATATGTGTCTAGTACTTTCAGATCTGTTACCTGTGGGTAGCACCTCTATCACAGAGTACAGAGGTCACATAATTTTTTTTTATTTGTTGATTTATGCTTCCCACTCAAGTTCTTTTTCCAAACTCACTTATGTCATCTTCTTTTGTTCATTTTTTTTTAGTTTATATTAAAGTTCACTCCTTTATGAGGCTCAATGAAAGGAACTTAATACTCTAATACTGAACACAAAGTGAATTGCTTTCATCTATTTTAATCAACTACTCTCAGAAAACATCTGTTAAATGTTTAGAAAGGTACAAATACTTGAGTTTTTAAAGCCATTCTATAACTTGACTGCTTAGCTCTCCATCACTTAAATCACAAACAATCAACTTCTTATAATGATGTATAGAATTATTTATGATCTGTTTTATTCTCACTTGGTCTCTGTCATATAAAATGATTCATCTTATTTGAATGGTGAAGTTAGTCACTCTTTCCTTAGTATTCTCATAGCACGTGAGACATATTCATAGCCTTCTCCCACAGAATTATCACCATTTCTTTACATGTCTCTCCAACTTGAAATTGAGTTTCTTTACAGCAGATGCTGAAGATCATCATGTTCATGTCTTCAGCATCATGAAAAATTCCATATGTACAATGAGAACTTGATTGCCATTGGCTAACTCTTAAGGGCCTGTTTGAAGTAGACTGGGAGCAGAAGCTCATGGGGAGAATCAGAAACAGCAGCAAGTGTAATGTTAAGATCTTTAAGTCTATGAAATATGTCTTATGATGTAAACGATCAATAAAGTTCAGATAGGATTAGTGGCAAGGAATGACTCTACTATAAAGCATTTGTCAAAGTTTGCCATGACCTTTTACAAAGAGAGACCAAAGAAAAGAAAGAAAGAAAGAAAGCAATAACATGTTTTTATTGAAAATATAGGAAAGTGAGAGATTGTTTTGTTGTGGGATATAGGACCTGGAAAGAAGAATGTTTTGCATCTTACACTTTAGGAAATTGTATTTCCTTAATAAGATAAACAAATTGAGCCAAAGTAATAAATTTTACTCAGATTGAGTTTATTACGGAAAATGACATTGAAATGCCAAAAAATTGAGGATCTTTTGACAAAAGACCTCAGGGAACGAGTTACAGACACAGATAAGAACTGGTATGGGAACTTGTCTGGTTAAATCTGTGGCTGGACATTTGAGTTATTATTCTTATGATTGACATTGAAATTGTATCTAATAGTCTGATTAATATCTTTTCCCAAACTTTTTTCTCTTATCTAAACTAGAGAATATAAATTTCATGTGGAAAAATATCTGCAGAATATTTATTAAAACTACTGTGTGTTCACAGGATCTCACTTGTCAACGTGTAGATGAAAGGATGTAATCTCTTAATACATGCATCTAAATTATGGAGAATTAAAACAGGCTGTTCAACAATTTGGCAAGATTGGAGATACCATGTGCACAGAAGGTGCAGATAAGACATAAAATAATTTCGCCTACTAGCTGGATTCACTCAGACTATTTAGCTATTTGGTCTACTACTAGGTGGATAATGTGTGAGACAAGTAAAAAAAGAACCCACAAATTTATACTAGGTTATAAAATGAAATTTTATTTTCAAAACTCAGTATAGCATTTCCCTTCTTTTTTTCGGAATAATTACTTATTTATTGTAAAAGTGATGTACAGAGGGGTTGCAGTTTCATAGGTAAGGTGTAAGGCAGTGGGTACATTTCTTGTCCCGTCTAATAACCATTTCTATATATTATTTTCAAGTTTCTCGTGTGTGGGAAGATTCATTGTGTTGCATCTCAAGATGTGTGCATGTATGTGTATTTTATGTTGTGTATGATAGACCTGGTAAATACAGTTATGAATGCATCAAAGGCAATTAAGCTATGTGTGATTTTGATTAGGTTTATTATCAAATTGTATTAAAGCATGCAGTATGGGGGAAAATTCAACTACTCAAGGTTTAATTTTCTGTATGAAATTATTGCTATTCTCTAAGGCTAATAAATCACTTTGAATATGGCATTATTTTTCATTATATAAAGCTCCATTCTTTCCCGATTACATAGTGAGTTTCAACTAACATTGCACACAATGACCAAGGCTTCCAGGCACACACGGATTGGAGTTTTACAATTATTCTCATTATTATTTGCATAAACACAGAGTACAGCCACATGGAGTCAATCCTTCCCATGATTCCCATACCTTGGCATCATTCAGAAGCCAGTTTCTTGATTTCTGTTAGGCCATAATAACACCTGTCCTTGGGCTAGGCAATTGCACAACCAGCAGGCAGAAGAATACCTAGCAGAGTTTTTGACTTAAAATAGGCACTTGACTGTCTATTTAAGGATAAGGTGAGGAACACAGAGGGGAAACAGACTCTGACCTAGAATTAAATCACAAAGTTGGTGCCTTAATTCACCTTGTGCTGATTTGGCTCTTGCTCTGAGGCTTTGCTATCAGCTGTGGGAATGCATGACAACAACCACCTACATCTAAGATTGCAACCAGCTCCTCATCAAAACCTTCCTCCCAGATGACACTCAACTCTGCCTACATTCTCTTCTGGAACAATATTTTCTCCTCTTTCTCCTCCTTATTCTCCCTTTCTGTGGTACTGAGGATTTATGTCAGAACCTCATCCTTGCCAAGTTAAATGCTAAGTTCCTCAACACTTCTGTTTTGTTTTGATTTTGGAAATAGTCAAAGCTAATTTAAGACTGACTATAAACTACTATTCTCCTACCTCAGCTTCTGAAATACCAAGGAAAACAGGTTTGTGACCTCATGCCTCAGCTCCATTTTCACTTCTTGAGGGCAACTGGATCCCTGGTTCCACTCAGCTATCAGTGAGCACCTTCTGCTACATGACAGCACTCAGATCCCTGCCTGTCCTCCATTGCCTGAGAACATTGTGTTCTTGACCACACTACTTAAGTGCCTGAGACTATACTCTTTGACTACACTCATTTCTCACTTGTGCCTCTTCCTTAATTGTGCCCTGATTGTTTAGGATAATACTCTCTCATTGCACCATGTTTTATCACTAGGATAGTTCCTCTGCCTGTCTCAACTTTGGTAGTACACACTGCTCTGCAACTACATTCTACTCCTCACTTTTGAGGTTGGTTACTTCAGAGAGTACAGGAAAACAAATGTATGTGTTTGTGATTTCATAATTTTTTTTAGCAAAATCTAGAAGTGGTTTTGATCTAGTAAAACTCTTCTCACAAAATCTGGAAGTAAGGATATGGACTACAAACTCTGGTTGCCAAACTCTCATCATCTTTTGCCCTGTGGTAAGGATTTAATACACTTTACCATGACTTTTACCATTGCTAGGGAAAATAAACATTTTCTTATACGCTACTGAGCAAGTCAAAGGAGTAATTATATCGATAAGCTATATTGATTTAAGAGAGAAAGAAATGGGGCCTTATAATCACCTAATAAATCCTCTGTATTTTTCAGATAAAGAAAATTGTACTGTAGTGAATTCCACAGCCTACTCATTCATTTCCTAGAATGAATTTATTTTTGTTAGAAGAATCTTTTTTTCCTCCACTTAGTAAGAAAAACATTTGAAATATCCAATACTCAGTGTGTGATACCTCCCTGGTAAATAACTAGTGATCGCAGGTGTGAGGTCTTTTTAGAGTGTAAAAGGCTCTAATTGCCTCATTGTGCCTCTCACTTCCCTCTATAAGACCTGCAATTCCTCTGCTCATTCTATTCCTCCTGTAAGAATGGTTTGTATTCCACCAGGATAACACTACCACAAGTTACTTCTCTCTATATATTAATAGATATGTGGTCTTCATGAATAGAATACAATGAGAATACAAGAACATTCAGTGTTTAGGTACAAGTGTATAAACTTTATGCATCTACCAAGTGCGGCTTTTGAACAAACATCTGAGTTTAAACCCTAGCATTAGACTGGAGACATGGCTTCAGGTGAAAGTGACTTCCTAGCAAGGGTTCAAACCCCATTACTGCTAATATAATTCTTAAAATACAGTAAATACCTCCAGGTAATTATTTTTTGTCTATATAAGTCTTAAGCAGTTTATTTAATTCTCCAAAGCCAAACTTCCTGAACTGTAATATGAAACAATAATGCCATTAATAGAGAGGGCTGGAGATAGAGTAAAGATTCAACTAATTTAAGCAATGATAACTGTTACCCCCTAGATCCTCTGAACAATTAGCAGTATTCACCTGTATGTTACAACTGAATGGGACATTACACAACAATGGCTGCTGAAAATTTGGGGTGGTTTATACTAATTTTTTATTTAATGGATTCACATGCAGTTATTATAAAACCCTGTGAGTGCAAGTAGAATTAGCCCCAATACACATTTGGGACACTTAAATCTCAAGATAGTTAAGTGATTTCTTACAAACCAATTCTGATTTTTCAGTGGTGGAATTGATGTGTCATTCTCAAGAAAACTTATTATCTTAAGGACCTATGTAATGTAATGTAAGCTTATGTAATGGCTTTTGGGAGAAGGGCATCTTTGTTACTAGATTTCTGGGCCAAGAAAATTCAAACTCAAGTACATATCTTTAAACAAGTAGAAAATTTTGTAGGTTTTTTTTGTTGTTCTTTGTTTTTGTTTTCTCTGAATGTTAGTCTGGCATAGAAATTCTTTCAGTTACTAAATTATCCTGTTCATATTTACTGTTTGATATTTGAGAGGAGTTTATTTTAAGTAAAACCCCTTTATTTGAGAATTTGAAATCTAATAAATTACGCATGATCTTAACAGTTAATACTGTGGTATTTGACTCATATTCACACCTCCCATCTTTCTGTAGAACTTGACCTCTTCTGCTTTTTCTGTCCACTGAAGCTTTCAAATTCTCTGTTGCTCAGACTTTCCCAACTCTAGTCCTTTGAGATCTTTCAGGAGCATTGCAACGCACAGAAAAAGCAATTATTTTCTATACAGTGGTACTGATTATTTGTGTCTCTTCTATCATCACCTTTAAAAGGCACTTTAAAATTATTTTCCAATTTATTTTTATTGTAAATGTGATGTACAGAGAAGATACAGTTATATAAGTCAGATAGTGAGTAGAATTCTTTTTGAACAGTATTACCTCTTTCCTCATTTTCTCCCAGCTTTTACCTCCCCACTTCTTCAAAATTTGTATAGTTCATTTTCAACATAGTATCTAGTGCGTATCACTGCTGAATTATTTCACTCTTTGTTTTACCATTTCCATGCTTCCTCTTCCTTTCCCCAAATCAGATGAAGTTACATACAATACAAAAAATACAAAAAACAAAAATAGTGACAAAAGGTACAAATCAACAACAAAAAAACACAAAAAGAAAAATAAAAAACCTCTTGTTTCCATTTTTGCAGTTGATTTTGAGAACATCATCATATATGATCCTATTCACATACCTATTTTGCCTTTATGATCCTCTCTTTCTCTCTCTTTACAGTCCTGCTTATCATGTCCAAGTATAATTTTTGTGTTTATCATCCATTGTGTGTACTTGTAGATTTATAGGCACATTCTAATTACTACAAATGAAGGAAACCATGAAACCCATGCCTTGTTTTTTATCTTTCTTACTTCACTTAATATAAATTTTTCCAAGTCTTTCCATTTCTTTATGAATGAGGTAATATAATTACTTCTGATGGAAGCATAAGATTCCATTGTGTAAATATATATATATATATATATATATATATATATATATATATATATATATATATAACACATTTTCTTGATCCAGTCATCCACTGAGGAACATCTGAGTTGATTCCATATCTTGGCTAAGGTAAATGATGCTTCAGTGATCAAGACAAGGATGCTCACTCTCAACTTCTCTTCAATATAGTATTGGAATTCTGCCAGAGAAATAAGTCAGCAGAAAAAAACTTAAAGGAGATTAAAGTAGGAAAAGAATAAGTAGAACTATCCCTCTCTGCAGATGACATGATTCTATATTTAATTATCTTTAAAACAGTTATAAAGCAATTCCACCTGTCAAATGATAAGTAGAATATATCTTGATCAATGTCTCCTATCCAACTTCAGTTAATTTCCTCATCATTATGTCTACATGACAACAGTTATTATAAATAGTTAAATGCCCATTTTAAAATTTGTTTTAGACTGTTCCTTACCAATACAATAGAAGCTCCACAGAGATGGTAGCAGTCATTTAAAAAATGCTTTTTTGTTGTGTTTCTCTCCTTGCTCAGCCTTTATGTCTATCACATTTTCTGCCCTTAATGCTTGATTGACAAAAATGTAGTTCTACCCAATTTCAAGTAATGCATATCAGATCTTCTTTTAGAAGACAGGAAGAGGAGAGAGCATAGTGCTTCACCAACTGACTAAGATGTGGAAAGAGTAAGAGGAGTTGTCACAGGGGAGAACTGTCATGGAGACTGAAGGAAAACAGTGCATTTACAACTTCAATTTCCATCCTAAGCATCCCACAGTGGAGTCGCCTTTGTATTTATTTTCACAGTATATAATGGAAATAAACATATTACTGACAGCTATCAATCCAGAAAGTGGAATGTTGGCTATCACCCATGGAAAGTATAGGGAAGAATAAAAGAAAAAAAAATCAAAGAAGAACAAGTGGATGAGTAGTATTGTAAAAATCATAGAAGAGTATTCCTGGCTATAGCAGATGGGTTTGGCATTGCACAACCTGAAGGCAGTCAATCATTTGTATCTGTAACTACATACCTAGCTAAGGGGTTTTAAGATAAACATTTATTTGAATTACATAATTATCCCATATTTTTTGGTCTGAGTTTATTCTCTTCTTGGAGATAACTGTAGTATTTTGGTAGAGAAAGATGTTGAGTAGGCAAAGAGCAGTGTCTGGCATGCTAGCATTATTTGTTAGTCAAGGATATTAGCTCTTGTTTTCTGGTGGGAGACAACGTTTTCAACTGAATCTGAGATAAACATTCTGTGGATTAATTTCCTTTACTAGTTAAAAGTTAGTTTGAGCCTGTCTTTTAGTTAGTGTGCACCATCAAAACATTTATTTTTAAAGTTTTGTAGGATGGACAGAGCATAAAGGAAAGAAGACCAAGGGAATTACTCTTATTTGAATAAGATGTTCAAGCAAGATCATAAAATAGAAGAGTCTTAAAGAACCAGTAGTCAGAATAAAAGAATAATAACATTTAATTTTGAAAATATTAGAACTATGTAGGTACATGTGGATAAGAAGAAACATGCATTTAGACATTGGCTCAGTATTTATTATGTATAATAATAGACTGCTTTATTGCAATAGAATCTGCAGAGACTGGATTCACGGAATAACATTATCTAACTATATCGTCAGGAATACCACTATATTTTACAAAGTGAGTATATTCCATATAAAGGTTTTTGTGCCATATTTGAGATCAGCAATTCCTTTCAGAGGTATATGTACATTCTTTTTCATTAGACACATAAGAGTCCCTGAGGTACTCAGGAAGAATGAATTTAGTCTTTCATTTTATTTGAGTGACTTAATCAGTCAGACTTTTTCCAGGGTGAAGTCTCTGACACTAAGAGGCAAGTTAAATTCTTTCATATGTAATAATGATTTCAACTACCCAGAAATTTTCTGAAATAGTCTCTTTTGAGTAAAATTATTTCCACAAAAGTATGCACATTTGAGTGATCTTGATGCAACTAGAAAATTCAAACCAAATAAGTTTAATTTGAAAATGTCGGTACCTAAACAGCTCTTTGGTGCCTTTCAAACTAACTCTTCTTCAGGTTCTTATATCCCATTTCTAAGTTTCTCTTTATAGTATCACTCAAGAAACAACTACAACAGAAACTAGGGACTTAGTGTGAATTGGGGCAAACTATTCAGAATCTTTGATGTTTATTTTTTTCTTATAATCCACATTGCAATAAGTGGTATCTCAGTGATTTGAAATACTAATTGGTGGGTTCATTATGTATGAAATATTGAGCAGAGTGTGGTATCAACTAGTTGCTCAGTAAAGTTAGTCTAGTATTGAGCAAACACTGAATTATAGGAGGTTCCGGGTATACTAAATTCTGTCTCCATTTATCACCTTCAAATCTTTTCTCTCTTCCTTGTAAATCCAAAGTGCCAAGTTCGATTTCAACATTAGGGTTTCTTTTCGCTCTTTCTCATGCAGCAGACTCTTCCTCACTGTGGTTCAATTTAACTATGCCTTGAAGATAGATTTGAAAAAAAAAACCTGATTAATACTTAAGGATAATTTCATATGGAAAAATGAGAATTGAAATTTTACAAGCATTTGAAAACCAAACCAGCAGGAAATGACTTGCTGGCAGGCATTTAAAGCAACGCGGGGAAGAGCTCCCATCCCATGCTGATTCTTACTGGGCCAGTGTTGCACACATTGTGGTACAAACAGAGCAAAGATGAAGAGCCTGTGGCTATTCAAAAGGGAAAATACACACTTACCACTCTTAAACGGAGGGCATATAGAGTAGAATTATCTGATGTGCCCTCAACTAGAACTAGGCTCACACAGTTTCAAGCAGGGCTCTGTAATTCATTGGCTCTCAGCAGGACAGGCTCACTGGTAATATAATGTCTGTTCACCTCATGCTCTCCTCTCCATAGAAGTTCATTATCTGATTGCTTCATTTAAATTCAAAAACTCCTAGCATGTGAAAACCAAAATGAGCACTCGGACACACAGACACACACACACACACACACACACACACGCACACACTACTTGAATTGGGTCCCTGCTTTTTATTCTATCAGTAAATTATTACTATATGAAAAGATCCACTGCCTATTTAACCCCTGAATCCTTAATCAATCAGAACAACTTTCTTTGCATACATCCATATGGTGAATCAGTAAACAGTTATCAAATATCTTTAATGCTTATGGCTTTACAATAGAGGTTATAGAAGCAAAGTGGTAAGGAAATCCTCCATGAAATTTTCTATCTTCCAATAGTGATAGATATTAAATAAAGAATTACACAATGTAACCATTATTTTATTTGTCTAAGCCTTGTTACACACACGTGTCTGTTCCTGGTAATAGACCCACTAGAGAAGTGATCATGCCTTTCTGGAGTGATAGGTAGAGGAACAGATATGTTATTCAAGGGAATCCAGAGCGATCAAGGGAATCCAGAGGGATGTATCCCCCCATCCCCCCCCCCCTTTTTAAATCTAGAGTAGGGAAGAGCTAAGGAACTTTTCTTCATGGTGCTTACTGAAGGATTGACCCCCACCCGATTGCCTCAGGCCCATACAGATACCAGGTGGAACCTCAATATGGGAATCTGCTTTGATATGCAGGCAGGACATTTCACCTAGGCCCAGCCATAAACAACCCTTTTGGGGCCAAATGGAAAAGCCCTAACTTGCTAAACCCAGTGGTGCTTTCATGACCTCTGCCTCCTTGCTCAGACCCCATTTAAGCCTGGTCCCAAATTCACCTCTTGAGCACAACCTCCAATCATGCAGGAAGGTCTGTGTCCTTCCCTGTTCCTCAATAACTGTTCCTCAATAAACAGTCCTCTCCTGTTGAGGATCCAGTCTGGCCTATTCCTTTTCCCTTCTTCTCCATTTTCCTAACACTTGCCAGATGAACAAATTTGATTTGTTAAAAAGAGAGAGAGAGACAAAGCCAAAAAAAAAAAAAAAGGCAAGTAAATGTTATCTACAAATAGTAAATAGGAACATGGAATGCTAGTAGCTTTGTCCTTAGTTCTAGATAAAGCAAGGAGGGCTGAGGGTATGGCCTAGTAGCAAGAGTGCTTGCCTGATATACGTGAAGCCCTGGGTTCAATTCCCTAGCACCACATATACAGAAAATGGCCAGAAGTGGCCCTGTGGCTCAAGTGGCAGAGTGCTAGCCTAGAGCAAAAAATTAAAAAAAATAAAAATAAAAAATAGATAAAGCAAGGTAATCAGGCTTCTAAAATATCTCTAGATTCTGGAAAATATTCAGATATTGTGGAATGTTTACACAGGACTATCTCACTTTAATTATATTTTTGTCACTTGCAATTAAAGTATACTTGTTAATGTAAAACTAAATATAAATACATGATTACAAATCATGTCTTTAAATGTAACCTATGGTCCTATGCATTTAACAGAAGGAGTCATTTCATCAACAGGGCCAGAGTAAGCTACACAGAAAATGAACAATAACACTAAAATAGGAAAATAAGTTCATAATAATTAAGAAAGAAACACAGAGAAGAAAATAGCAAAACAAAGCGCCTGGAAGCAGGCAAATTATGGCTAGCATTTTTGAATTATTGAACTAAATAAGACCAAGGTGACTAAAACACAATGTTCAACAAGAAATGTATTCATTATCTTACTTATGTAACTGTAACCCCTCTTAGCATCACCTTTACAATAAAATAATACAAAAAACCTGATGTATCTATCTATGTATCTACGTACCTATCTATATACATACATATACATACATACATAGGACCACATTTACCTGTATACCTATAGAGAGAGAATATGGTTGCAAATCTGGGAGGAGAGTAGAATGGGGTGGGGAAAGTGAATGAAAATACTAAAAGGTGGGCAAGAAAGAAATACAGTGTATCTGTGAATAAAGATGGCACAATGAAACTGACTGTATGTTTAAGAATAATCAGAAACAGGGAAGATCTGTAAAGGGAGAGTAAGTGAAGTGGTAAGTCTGAGTAAAGTCCTGTATGTGCTAGATGTGAAATATCATGGGAAGTGGCTGGGAATATAGCCTAGTGGCAAGAGTGCTTGCCTTCCATACATGAAGCCCTGGGTTCAATTCCCCAGCACCACATATATAGAAAATGGCCAGAAGTGGTGCTGTGGCTTAAGTGGCAGAGTGCTAGCCTTGAGCAAAAAGAAGCCAGGGACAGTGCTCAGGCCCTGAGTCCAAGGCCCAGGACTGGCCAAAAAAAAAAAGAAAGAAAGAAAAGAAAAGAAAGAAATATCATGGGAAATTCCTTTGAGAAATTACACTGTTATTGGGGTACACATATCAACAGTCAATGAGACACTTAGATTAAAATTTTGAAAAAATATTTTATTAAGCGAGAAAATACTGGTATGTCAGGGCTGCAGTTCAGAATCTCAAGATTCAGTCCCTGGACATCTCAGAAGGCTGCTTATATACCCCAAAACTACAGGAATTTTCCCTTTAGCTTAACAATGGAGGCTTGTTACTTCCAAGAGGTGTCAATCACAGCAGGTCAGGGCATCTTCATCTTCACTGGAGACCATCAAACAACTAGCTTACAAAACAGGATGAAACTCTGGGGGGAGGGTAGGGGTGCAGTTTACAGGTGTTATCAATACAGCAGGAAAACAAGTTCAAAGCAAGTTGGGTAAATACAACTACATAACTTTACAGCAGGGGCCAGCTTTAGAAAAGTTTTACAATGAACACTACAGAACAGTAAAAGGAAAGTTTTACAATGAACACAACAGAACCGTACTAGCAATGCTTTGTTGTTGAAAACTACCATATCAACAGATAATCTTCATCACTTCAACACTTATCCAAAAGAATGAGTCTTGTCAGGGCTACTACTGGAAGGGAAGGGTTACTGGAGAAAGTGAAGAAGGATGAATATGGCAGAGATACATTATGCACCTGTTTAGAAGCCCGGGGCGGGGGGAGGGGGGAAAGGAGAAAACAGAATACAGGGAAGCCTGTAAACAGGGAAACATTTAAATATGTTTTCAGTGCTTATAGACTTTTTACATCCAAAGGACATACATATGGCCACAGTCATGCTCCAGAGGCAACAAACATTAGTGGTAATTTAATGGGAAGAAATATATCTGGAAAGAAAACTAAACATTAATCGACAGCATTATGTAAAAATTTTAAGAGAAAATCATAAACCCAAGCTTACTTATTTTATTTTATTGCCTAGCAAAAGTCATCATTGCTTATAAAAACATAGCTTTATATCAAGGCTGCAGACTCATTTTAAAGATAATTTACTTGCAGAAAAGAGGATTTAAAAAATTATGGTGAAGATATTTCATTAGAAGTTATAGCGATGTATGTCGTTTTTAAGGTTTAGGAAATTTAGCTCATTCTGGCTCAGCCTGTTCTATCAGTGGGAAATGAATGAGGAGCTCAGCTTCAAGACTAGCTGCATGTTAAATTAAGGAACCCTTCCAATTATTACTGTTATCCATATTCCTAACACAGCTTATTAACTGCATATTTCTAGGTTCAATGTCTATATTTAGTGCTGCAATATTCTTTATTAAGCATTTCTTTTGGTTTAGTAAATGAACATGCTGCTAAACAATAGTTGTTAAGATAGTTCCAGTCCATTCTCTTCAATTATTTATGAAGTGAATTTAGAATCAAGGAAGCTTAAGTGTGGCAAAGGGAAGGGGGAGCAGGGAGAAAGAAATAAAACTGAAAAAAAACTAAGCAAAACCTGCTGCTTAAATGAAGGTGGCTTGTTTCCTTTGAAGTCTTTGTGAGTATTGCTTAGAACTGCTAATTGGAAACACTCATTAGCATTAAAAAGCTTTAATTAGATGTTTAGTCCCTTGTTCTGAGCACCACATCAATTTCAAATTTTGTAGGTTGTGACCTCTGAGTTACTTATACTTGCAGATGGCTTGTCCTCTGAGTGGCCTACAAGATTCTTAATCCTTTGCCTCAGTCTCCCTCATCAGATTTCCTTACCAGCCCCTTCTCTACCATTCTTAACCCAAGTGTACTCAGATTCCCCAGGGGTCTCTTTTACTTCAGTGCTTCCAAGATATGTTCTTCTAGTTAGAATACATTTCCCCTCCTGTTTCATTGACTTAACTACTTCTGTTTCTTCCAAACTGAGAATACTTGTTCAGCAAGCTGTGTTTGATTTTACCAGGTTAAATTAGGTGTCACCCTACACATAATCTGTCACCTTGTGCTTTCCCCAACCTAGACCTGTATACTTGAGTGTTTATTTGTAAATCTGCTTCCTACTATACTACAAATAATACATATTTACTGAAACTCCTTAAGTCGATAGAAAAATAAATAATACTCAAGAGACAAGACTAAACCAAGAAATCTGGAGGGGCTGGGGATATGGCCTAGTGGCAAGAGTGCTTGCCTCCTATGCATGAGGCCCTGGGTTCAATTCCCCAGCACCACATATACAGAAAATGGCCAGAAGTGGCGCTGTGGCTCAAATGGCAGAGTGCTAGCCTAGAGCAAAAAAAAGCCAGGGACAGTGCTCAGGCCCTGAGTCCAAGCCCCAGCACTGGCCAAAAAAAACAAAACAAAAACAAAAAACCTGGAAGTTGCCCATTCTTAAGTAAAACTGCAAGATTTATTTATGCTTGCAGTATGCCAGAAGCATTAAATTGTGTGAACTCTATGCTCAGAAATCCCACTTTGTTATGGCTAAACTAGTTATTGCTAACTTTAGATAGACTATTTGTTGTATTAGTTCCTCTTCAAAGCCATCTGTCTCCAAAATACTTTAAATGAAATTGTGTTATCTCTATATTTACTTAATCTACCTTTGTGACCTAAAAATACCTATTCATTTGATCATTTCTTTTTCAAAATTATAATCCTAAATTATCATTGTGTTTATAGTTTATAACACCTTTGTAAAAATATTATCCTAAATGAACTGATCAATTTCTTTCTGAAAAGTGACAAGCTAACCAGGCTTCTCATTTATCTATAATGTATACTTACTGGATTTTATGTAGAACCCTATAATCTGTCCTCAGAGGAAGCCTAATAGTCACTTTTTCTAGTTAGAACATATAGATTAAGTCTATCTTGTCATGGATCTTTCAGCTCAGAATCCTTTCCATCCTCACAACCTAATGTTAAAGCTCAGTTCTGGCCTGGTGGAGGGGAACAAGAATGGAAAACCAGGGGAGCATGTGAGAAATGGGCACGAGGATTTGACTCCATTTTTCCTTCTCTAGGCTTAGGATTTTGTTAAATAATATATTATGATTCTAAACAATTATTATTATAATGATGATGATTGGCATGCAGTATTTCTATATATTTGTCAGGAGTAATAAAGTTCTGATTCATGTATTACTGTGTAGAAAGACCTTACACCATCCTAGCAGTTACTAACTTTACTACCCACTTCTCCACATTCAATAGTTAATTGGCTGTATTTGACAGGAAAGTTGTACATTTCTGTTTCTTGGTAAGATTAACTTTACTAAATTAGGTTTTGATAGCAACTTATAAATCATTTCCCCATTTTTACCCTGATGCTTTTTTAAAAAAATTCTCTAAACGCTATTTATTAATTGATTTGAAGGAAAAGTAAGAAATACTTAACTCCAATTATTGCATACTGAATACCAGTTTGAACTTCAGTACAGATTCTGCAATTACATAAAAGTAATTATAATAATGATTATCAAAGTAATTACAAGTAAGCAACCCCTGCTCTCCCCACATCCAGTCTTTCTGTTTTGCTGAGGGATAAATCTATATCTTTAGGAATGCTAAACAGGTGTTATCCCACTAAACTACATCCTGATACCTACTCTCCCCCTTGTTTTTACTCTCCTTCCTTGGGAGTAGATATAAATGTTATTTTTTTCACTTATAAAGAAACAAGTTTTGCTAAGCACTTGCTGGTCATCAAGACATATGACATGCAACAAATTATGAGCAATTAAACATGGAAAATGATACAAGAACTTTAACAAAGTTCAGTCTAATGGTACAGATAATATATTAGAATGGACAATAAAGAGAAAAGGACATGATTTTCTATAGGTAATAGAAAAAAAGATGACATTGAAGTTATAGTGAATTAGCTCTTCACTAGCTTTGAGATTCTGAAAGTCATTTAAACTCTTTGGTTCTTGGTTTTCTTGTCATTAAAATAGGAGAAAATACCATGCAGAACAGGTGTGGCCATTGATCATAATATACAATGACCTTAAAAAAATATTTGGAATGCAGGCTTTATAATGCATATTATCATTACTAGGACCATAAATCGGTATTCATTGTGTGTTCTTACATCACTCACATTAAAATTACTTAGTGATTTTTAAGAAATGTTTCGGAACCACAACCTAGAGATCTAGAATGCAAACCTTAGAATGAAAGTCAGACCTAGGATTTTGAAACTTTATGAAACAGCCTGAACAATTTATACATATCTTATACCTGAGCATTAGTATACTGACAGTTACATTTCAGTTTGAATAAGATGAATATAATGTATTCAATCAAAAAGTGATTTAACATCTGAACGTTCTACTTATTTTTATGAGATTTACTACAATTTTATATTGCCTCACAAAGATCAGACTAATATGCTCATTTCAATATATGAGCCAACTTCTGCTGTGATAAAATTTACTCTGGGCACTTAATAAATCACATTATAATTAATTATTAAAGCTATTATAAGATGGTTCCAATGCACTAAGTTATATTATGTTAGAGGTAATGGTAACTTAAAAAAAGTATTACTAGTGTTTTGGTCCTCTAATTCATATGAATCTAAGGGTATATTTTTAGCCTATATTACTGTAATTAGGATAATTGTTTTAGATATGATAACAAAAAAATACAAGCTCCTAAGAATAATGTCTGGTAAATGTTTTGTATAACTCTCTGCTTAGCTCCAGGAGTCATCCATTTTACCAGAAGTGTCATTTGGAATGGCTGTTTGTTATCTCTTTTGCACTAAGGAAGTACTTGCATCATTGTTGAGTGAAAGGAATCCAAGTGTTAGAAGTGCACAGAATTGTGCACATTTTATAGACCCTAACATAATGAAATCTTAAAACCAATTACCCATTAACACATCTGTATTGGCACTGGGAAAAATAAAGTTAATATTAATGAAATTGTAAACACTGATAAATCATTTCTTTTGAAGTCATAATTGGTTTGAATAGCCAAGTAGAAATCTACCACCACCCAGTTCAATAAAGGATTCTTATCCTGCTGATCTTTACTGTTATTGTTATTAATTTTTCATACCTGAGACTGTTTGCATCAGCTGACTCCAGCTCCAACCAGGTTATCCCTCAAAGGCAGTTGCATGTAGAAAGGCTAAGCTGAATGTACAATTAGCCTATTATCTGAAAACTGCAGTGAGCCACTCATATGTTAATGCACAGAATTGTGGATATTTCTCTCCTAGTGTTCATCAAGGCTTAAAGGTTAGCAAGGAGTTCAGTAATTTGATAACACCATCCCTTTCTCTCCAATTAACTTCGGTTTTAAAATATCCAAAGGGACCTAAAGTATTAATTTGAAAGATATTCTATGTGAAATGGAGTTTTATGGAGCCAAATACAGATCAAGCTCATCTTGACCTAGTTCTACATCAGGCAGAATGGTCTAAGAGGTTAACCGTTGATGCTCTTGGTCATATGAGAACCTTCGTCTTGATTTTTAGACAGAAATATTTTGATCTAAACATGATCTTTGAGGTTGCCACAAATATTTTACTAAAATTGGTCTTTGTTGAACATTATATATTATACTCTTCTTTTAGAGATGAGTAAAAACTAAAATGCAGAGAGAATGAATTGTGTGCAAAGTTCTTGTTAGAACTACATGGTTTTAAATCTTAACTATTATTCCTTGGTCATTTTTCTTATTCTATTCTCTAATAATAATAATAATTATTATTATTATTCCATTCTCTAATGGCTTAGTGACATTAGAGAAAAATATTAAAGCTAGGTGCTGATGGTTCATGCACACTATTCTAGCTTCTCAGAAATCTAGGATCTGAGGATTTTGGTTTGAAGCCAGCCAGTGCACTGAAGTCTGATAGTCCTATCTCTAAACAACCAGAAAAAAGCAAGAAATGGAGCTATGGCTCAAGTGGTATAGTGTAAACCTTGACCAAGAAACTTCAGGGATAGCACCCAGGCCCCAAATTCAAGCCTAAATACTGGTCCTCCCAAAAAACTTTACTTAAACTGAATTGCCTAAGTTTAGAAATTAATTTTCAAATTTTAATCAATTCTCGCCCGATTAATTTTGTCTCGTAGAGATAAACGAGTCTCCATAAAGGAAGAATCAAGAAATAAACATAACACAAAATGATAGAGTTTTAGTGTGAAGAGTCACTAAAGTAGCTGTGGTGTCACAGGTAAAAACATACAGACTAGCACCGGGACCCATTTGGGGTTCATGGTTCCTACTTTTCGTGGATAATATCTTGGTGAGATGAGGATAGGAAATCCATGCACTTTTTCATCTTTGCTTTTTTGGCTGACAAGGGGCTGTTCATATTTTCCCAAGGGTGTTTATTCAGTCCTCGTTCAACACTGCACACAGATTCTCTGGCTTTCCTTTGTGTCCGTTTTAGCACTTGGCTACTATGAGCCCTTCATCTGAGTTTACCGCCAATCTAGCAGGGAAATTCAGGCAGATCAGAAAGACAGTCTGATGATGCCCGTTCATTGGCACAGGTTTGTTTACATGCTTTCTCTAGCCAGATAGGTGGTAAGATAATGCCCTGTGTTCTGCCCCTGTGAGCTATTGGTGAACAGCCAAGGGCTTTCCTTTGCTGAGCTGCTGGTCAAGCCCCACTGAACTGTGACTTGGCATTGAGATGGGAAGGCAGCAGCTGGGGGAAAGAGATTCTGAGGCCATCTTCATGTCCCTCATCTTTCTATCCATGGCCCACAGACCATGAGATGGCAGCTGTATAATGAATCAGACTCAATAGACTGTGTTATTTATAATTCCAGCAGAAAATCTTTGTGTTCTGTTCAAAGCTCCAAGCCAGTTAACTACTCAGGAGTCACAGCTTTAGCACACTGGTTCTAGTGTCTCATGATTACTTTCTCACTTTCCCATCATTGCTGTGCCTTTAACAAGAAGCTAGATTCTATCTTCACAGTCCAGGACCCACTTTCACCAAGGTAAGATCATAAGACAGCTATTTTGTAAATACCCATGGGTAATTATTAAACAGAGCACTATACAGGAATAAGGCATATGCTTTCTCTAAAATTTTAGAAACAATTATTGATCATTTAAAAATCCCAGAAATGGTAGGTCATGAAGACTCAACAAGTAAGCAATATGAGATAGTTGAGTAAGATATTTTCTCTACATACCTCCTCATTAAAATAAGTGTTTTGAAACTAACTTTTGCTTAGAGTTTAGAGAACTAGTTCTCCTTCTCTTACATCATTACTACTGTCAATCAGATCACTTAATTTGTAACCACTTTACTAATAAAAATACATCTGTGGTCTGGGAATGTGGTCTAGTGGCAGTATGCTTGTCTTCATACATGAAACCCTTGGTTCGATTCCTCAGCACCACATATAGAGAAAAAACCAGAAGTGGCGCTGTGACCACTTCTGGTAGAGTGGTAGAGTGCTAGCCTTGAGCAAAAAGAAGCCAGGGACAGTGCCCAGGCCCTGAGTTCAAGCCCATGACTGGCAATAAATAATAATAATAATGATAAATACTGCTGTATTGTACCAATAAATATGAACATCATGTTTCTGAAAGACCATATTTTTAGGAATATTCTCCTTTCCCAGGGTGAATGGAAATGGAGACTCAAGCTACAAAAAGAGTCAGTAAGATGTTTGAGGAAACCTTTCTCACTGCTACTGCCCAAAATTGTATATCCACTTTGATGTTCTTGGGATTCTAGCTTAACTTAAAAGAGAGAGAGAGAGAGAAAGAGTTTGCCATAAAGATTACTGATCCTAATTTCATGCTTTCACACTAGGTATTATCTCCTTGCATAAGCATTATCAGCCTGTGTATTTTTTTAAAAGCTTGAATTATAAATTATACTGGTGCAAGTTGATAGACAAGGATTCATGTTCAGTTTTCTGCATGTGGATAACCAGTTTTCCAAGCACCATTTGTTGAAGATCCTGTCTTTCTTCCCAACTATGGTTTTGGCTCCCTTTTCAAATATTAGGTCTGTGTTAGTTTGTGGATGTAATTCTGGATTTTCCACTCCATCCCATTGTTCCTCATGCCAGTTTTTTTTTTTTTTTTTTTTTTTTTTTTTTTGCCAGAAACAACTTATTTTTCATTTCTATAGATCTGTAGCAGAGTTTGAAGTTTGGTATTATACACCTCCAACACTGCTTTTTCTCCTCAGGATCACATTTGTGATTTGGGGCTATCTGTGAAGATCAGAAGCCATGAAACTATTACAGAAAACAGCAGGAGAAATATTATAACACCTTGGCATTGGCAGAAACTTCAGAATAAATATCTGGAAGCACAGAAACATTAAAAAAAATAAGATGATACATGGGCTTGCATCAAACTACAAAGTTTCTGAATGGCAAAGGACATAGATAACAAACTAATAAGATGGACTACACAATTGGAGATTTTTTCCAGCATACAACAAACAATGGACTGATATTCAGAATATAAAGAGAGCTTAAAAACTAAACCCTAAAAGGACCAACAATTCAATTAATAAATAGGCTCATGAATCAAATAGAGACTTCTCAGAAGGAATAGAAATATTCAATAGACAAATGAAGTAATGCTCAACATCTCTGACCATAAAGGAAATGCAAATCAAAACAACCCTGAGATTCTACCTCTCCCAGTTAGAATGGCCATCTTAACACTACAAACAATAACAAATGCTGAGGTGAATGTGGGCAAAAGGAAACTTTAATACACTGTTGATGGGAAGATAAACGAATTCAGCCAGTCAATTTGGAAAGCAGTATAAAGTTTTCTAAACAAACTAAACATAAAACTACATTACGGTTCTTCAATTCCATTTCTGGGACTTATCCCAAAGATTAAAAACAGTAAAGCCACCAACACTACCATGCTCACTGCAGCATTATCCACCATAGGCAAAGTATGGAAGGATATTTAGATGCTCCTCAACAGATCAAGAAAATGTGGTATATATACACACTGGAATTTTATTCCTTTGTTAGGAAGAATGATACTGTATTATTTGCAAAGAAATGGTAGGACCTGGAAAAGATTCTGTTAAGTAAGTCATGCCCAGAGAGTAAGTAGTTTCATGTTTTCCCTCATTTGTGCAAACTGGAATTGGTTTATAAAATTTGTTTATATAAGCAAATACATCGGATGGTATGCAAGTGTACTTAAATGCATTAATTGGAATATGGTAAATTTAGGGTAGAACTCAAACAGTGTATTTCCTTAGAAAAGCAAAATCTAGTTCAACAAAATAAAGAAATGAGTACTTGAAAGAGTTGGAACAGGGCCAAGGTAAAAAGGAAGATGAATGTGTAGAAGAAATGAGGAGGATGCAGTCAAAATTCAATATATATCCTACAAATTTTAAATGAAAGAAGAGAAGTTTTGGGTGGAATGGATAAGAATTATTTAAAGGGAAAATGTTGATTAAAATGAATTGTATCAAAATTCTTTTTGAAAGGTAACTACTTACAACTATTTAAAGGTAACAATAGCATTTTTCAAAGAAAAGACTCAAATTTAAGGTTTGTGGTATAATTATAACTATACACAAGGATTGATGCAGATCTTATTCTTGTCTAAATACTGTCAATTTGTGGTCCTGAAAACATTTTGGTAATGAGAAAAAGAATATTGTCAGTGTATAATCTCTTCCACTGAATATAATGACTTCTGGTGAATATATTTTGAATTTTTTTGTAACTCAGTTCAAACTATGTACATAATTTTGAACCTTGTTATATCTTTGATTTTTGTTGTATTAGCGTGTGTATTTGAATAAATTTCTTTTAGTTTATCTATAGTTCAGCAGTCAGATTTACTAATTAGCACTTTGTATGAATTTAATTTAGTACATTTATATGTTAAGAGCCCGAAGTACTAATTAGGTACCTACTTCTTTGTAGATTACTATAAGAAAAGACATAAACACAAATATAAGTACACATACAAATACATTTGTGAAAATAAAAATTATGAAGCAATGGCCACTACTAGTAAGAAATGTAAAGTCTAATGCAGCATTACACAATGTAGAAAACTGAGATGATAACGGGTGGGTATAGCACTTATTGATTTTGGCATGACTACTACTAACAATAATTTATATTATAATAATTTATATTACTATCATTAATATTAATGTGCATATTGGGGGG
The DNA here is from genome assembly GCF_023159225.1 of Perognathus longimembris pacificus. NCBI lineage: Eukaryota > Metazoa > Chordata > Mammalia > Rodentia > Heteromyidae > Perognathus > Perognathus longimembris. The sequence continues at coordinate 42,649,846 of NC_063168.1, read as the reverse complement.
GGGTGGTGGCTTGAATTCCAGGTCCTTGGCACTCAAGCCCTACTACAATGCAAACTAAGGTTCTCATATTCTCTCTAGGCATTCCTGCTCACTAGAACCATGCATCCTCTCCTAGATTTTTCCTGATGAATTAGTGAAAATATCTTATCAATTTGTTCGTCCAGGCTGGATTTAAACCTGAATCCTCAGATTACAGCCTTGAATACCTAGGATTGTAGAGGTATGCCAAAAATACCCAGCTATTATGAGTGATTTGAATAGAAAAAGATACTTGGTACTCATGGAGTATTCATTCCTTTAAAAAAAATTGTTCATGTTTTATTGTCAAAGTAATGCACAGAGGGGTTACAGTTTCATACGTAAGGCAGTGAGTACATTTCTTATCAAACTTTTTTACCTCCTTTGTGTTTCTCGCCCCTCCCCCCCCTCCCCGGTTCCTTCCCCACCTCCCCGGAAATGGACAGTTGGTTTACAGCATACTGTCTTATAAGTGTTGCTGTTGCAATGGTTCACCTTTTACCCTTCATCTCTCCATTTTGGTGTTCCCCTTCCCTAGTTCCCATAAACTGCCTGTTGGAAAGTGCTGTTAAGCTACTGAGCTTCATATTAAAGTAAGATAATTTGTAGGATGGCAAAACATGTGAAAGGATATGACATTATAATAGAAATAAGAATGAACATTTTGTTTATCAGAGTATTCTAGGAAATATTAGATATGAGCAAAATTCTCAAGTAACTTTACCTACTTGATATTTATAGATCCTGACAACGAATAATTGAAAAATACACACTTTATTTCTGAGAATGTTTTCTAAGCTAGGCCATATTATATAAACTATGGATAAACCATGAAGCAAATTTCATTTCAATTAGGAGTACAAAAAATGTTCTCTGAGCACAGTGGAATTACACTATAAATCAATAACAGAGCTCTCTGGAATAAATTTAAATATTTGAAAACTATTTAAGAAATACGTGTTTGTGTTTGGGTGTGTGTGTGTAGACAAGCCCGAGTTTCAAAAACAAAGTGAACATTTAGAATATATCTTAAGACATAGAAAAATAAAATCACAGAATCTCATGGTTAGTTGAATATCCTTGAAATAACAATGCAGGAGTGATTCTATTGCAAAGAAAAATAATCTCAAATTAATATCTGAAACTTTCACATCTTAAGAGTATGAAAAGAGGAACAAATCATACCCAAAACAGAGGAAATAATGAAGCTCAGAGTAGGAGTTGTGAATAGAAAACAAGAAATAAAGTAATAAAGAAGAAATAAATAAAATCATTGGAAACAAAGTTTAAAAATCAGTGAGTGTTTATTAACTTATAATCAGACAAAATGAAAAGTAGAAAAGACAAAACTTATAAATATCAGAAATGAGAGATAATATCAGTACATATTATATAGATTGAGGATAAAAATTGTTATGGATAATTTTATATAAAAATTTACTAATTTGGATATTCTAGAGAAGAAGAGAGACATATAGATACAATTACCCTGCAGACAATGAGTTTTAGAATTTCTGTTGAAACTATCTGCTATTATTTTATTCAATTTCTTATTTCTTAATTTTTTTATGCCCATCCTAGGTCTAGAACTCAGGGCCTGAGCATTGTCCATGAGCTTTTTTGCTCAAGGCTAGCACCCTACCACTTGAGCAAAAGCTCTACTTCCCTATTTTTGCTTGTTAATAAGAAAAAAGATTCTTCAGGACTTTTCCTGTCTGGGCTGGCTTTAAACCTCAGTCCTCAGATCTCAGCCTCCAGAGTAGCTAGTATTACAGGTGTGAGCCACAATTACTTGGCTTGAAATGTGAGCCATCACATCTCTGTTCAGTGTTCAATATTCATTTTGTTGCCATTCTATATATTTAATTTCTTAATAATATGTTTTGAATGCTTCTTTTCTGATCACATATATTTGTTGCCCTAAAGGACTTCTACAGTTGGATAATCTCTTCTTTCTCAAGATTGATGAAATTCTCTACTGTTATTTTATGCATATGCTATCTATGGCTTTAGCTTACCACTTGTCCTTCTTTGCCCGTCTTTCAAATTTTGGTATTTTAGTGGTGTCTCCTTAGACTTACAACATGTTTATTTTATAGAGAGATAGATAATTTTGATATATAGATAGATATATAGCTATAGATATGTCTCTTAGAACTTTGTGATTATCTTTTCCAGCTCCTTTACCTTATCTTCAAACTCTGAGACTCCATCTTTCTCTTATTCACAAGATTTTCTACTGAGGTTTTACAATGATTTTAATTTTGAGCTTTTCAATTCCAGAATTTCAAGTTGATTTCTGTATCTTTATTAAATTATTTCTTTTCAAATTTTTTATTATTTTCCTTATTTCATTTAGTTTCATATTTAGAGTGTTCTATTTGTATTCTCTTTGAATCCATTCAACTGTTTATATACTCTTTCCCCTTTAGTTTCATTGATTTCAAAATTCTTTTGAATCCATTGAGAGTTCATCCACTTCACTCTCATTCAAATCTTTTTTGTGGATTTGTTGACTTTTGAAGGAGACATGGAGACATGTATCCTTGCATTTTCATATTACTTGTGTTTCTAAATTGATATTTATGCATCTGATGTAAAGTGTTTTGTTGGCAATTTTAATTGTCTATATCCTTCCTTATTCCCGTGTTTAGGCAAGCTTACTCATTGCTAGTTTGTGGTAAATTTTATTACCATTGGTTTGAGGTTTGGCTTAATGTTCACACATTGGTTCTCTATGCTCAAAGCACTGCATCTGGCCCTTGGTCCACTTGCTGCAGAAGCAACCATAGTCAATAGAAAAATCTACTATATAACTACAGTAACAAATACTAATCTAACTCCCAACTACTGTTCTACTCTCTCAAGAGGAAAAAAATGGAGGAAAGACAATTAATGAACCAGAAAGACATGAGTTAATAAGTGCTAGTGGAAAAAAGACAGAAGGGATAATACTAATGAACAGCAAAGATGAATGGCTTAGAAAGGGTGAAAAGAGATAGCTAATGAAAACGCAAAAAGATAGAAGGAACAAGAAAAGATCCAGTAGAAGATATCAGGAGAAACAAACAAAAGACACAAAAGTGATCTGGTTATCTAACAACCAGGCAAAAACAATGACAGTAAGTAAGGGCTATGGATGGAATGAAAGAGAGAAGGTAAAAATGATGCAAGTCTAATCGAGGACAGAAAGAAAATAGAAATAGGGAGAATATTCATAGGTATTGTGGCTTACATATAATAACTTCAAGAGAAAAGAGGAAAAAAAAGAAAAAGGAGAAAAACTAAAGAAAAAGAGAAAAACCAGCATTAAATATTGTCTTTGTTGTTAGGGAAGTAGTTAGCTTCTCCACTGAAAAAGAAATGCTTTGGTTCATTATTTTGATTTCTTCGTTGTTAATGTTGTTGTTGTTTCAATCTCTACTATTTCAGCCAGAAGGAGTTGTATGAAGATTTAGTTTGGTAGCAGTAATGCAGAGCTGGAGACCCAGCACAGACAGTCTTAAAATGCTGTTTGTACATACCTGCAGTGAGTCTTAAGGGCTGAAGTCCTCATTCTTCAGATTCTAGTTTTACTCCCTATTTTATTTTTGGCAATCTCCTAATTCTCCAAGCTGTCCTCTAATTTACTAGCTGTTCTGTTGTCTTGTGAAGTCCCACATTAGACAAGAAATGCTGAAATTCCCTCAACCTTACTACTCAGGTTTTAATGAAGTTTCCAAGATACACCTGGGGCTAATGGTAGACATGTGCTGGATATTAGTGCATCCTCTATGTTTTGACTCACAGGAGTTATTGCAATGTAGTATGATTATAGGATGATGTAGTAGGATGACAGCATGTTTGCTGCTATCACTATGCTTCCTCCCTCCTCACTAGAGTAGTTCTGTACTTAGGGGGCCTTTCTATCACTCAATGCTCCCTTACAGGTTTGTGGCAATAGTGGCATAAACAAAGCTATTGTGTTACCATTTCTTATTTCTTTAAGGTAATTTGATTTACGAATCACTTTTTGATATATTGTGTATCTTAAAAATGTTGAGTTTGGTTGGATTTTTCCAAGAGAAGAATTGTGAGCTAGAGACTTTCATTCAAGTGGATTCCTGGAGCTAGGATCCAGGAACCAAACCGAAGATATGTATAATGCACCTTGGGAGTGAATCCTCCAGCTCCAGCCTTGTCTTCAGCTGACTACTGCTCTCTCTAACCTCTGACTGCAACGTAGAAGAGACTGCAAAGTTTCTTATGAAAAACCCAAGCACATCATGAAAAATGAATTAGAAGCTGACAAGAGCATGGAATTTGTTATTGCAGAAGACCTAGGCAAACTTTAATGGTAGGTAGTGGCTTGAATTCCCTGTGGCTGTCATTCTTAATGGCAGGCCAACTTAACATTCCTAGGTCCAATGAATGCTTTCGAATGGATGGATCAGTCTGTTTTCCATGGTTTAGCATACTATTCTGCTTTTTGGCTTGTAATTGTCAATGTTTCCTGGGGGAAAGATATGATTTGGGGGCTTTAAAAAGCACTCTGTTCCTGATAGCTTTAGAATGGTTTTTAGCCTAGTTTTTCTGAGGTTTCTGTTGATAAAGTATGCAATCATGATTATTTCCATAAAATGTTGAATGATAATTTTAATAATATTAATCTGCTTTTAGTGAATTGCTAATGTTATCAAGAGTAGGATTCAAACCGAAGCATTTGGTCATAATCACTTTTGTTGTAAACATGTGGCTTTATGTTGTGCGTCTTCTAAATGAAGTGTAGAGCATTCTCAAACCAAAGTGCTTATGAAAAAATCAAGTAAATTATCTATGAATCTTAAATATGATTGTATATTGTCAACTGTATCAGTAATTCTGAGGCATGTTATAAATTTGTCTTAATTTTAAAAAACATTATCTAGCTACACTTATAAAATATGCATCTTTAAGGCAACAAAAATATTTTATATCTAATTAAAAAACTTGTTGGGGCTGGGGATATGGCCTAGTGGCAAGAGTGCCTGCCTCATATACATGAGGCCCTGGGTTCGATTCCCCAGCACCACATATACAGAAAATGGCCAGAAGTGGCGCTGTGGCTCAAGTGGCAGAGTGCTAGCCTTGAGCAAAAAGAAGCCAGGGACAGTGCTCAGGCCCTGAGTCCAAGCCCCAGGACTGGCCAAAAAAACCCAAAAAACTTGTTGATGAATTAGTCAATTATTTGGGGGGGGAGGGGGTAAAGTTAATGGGTTTGGACTATGGGCCCAAGTGCTGTCCCTTTGTAGTTCTTCTCAAGATTGGCATTCTATCACTTGAGCCATTGCTCCGTTTCAGTGTTTTCTGTTTTATTTTTGCTGATTAATTGGAAATGAATCTGTAGGACTTTTCGGTCAAGGTTGCTTTGAAAGGGACTCCTCAGATCTCAGCTTCCTGACTAGCTAACATTAAATGTATGGGTCTAGTCTACAGTCAAATTAAACACAAACAAACATGTTGCAACAGACATATTAGCATAAAAATTTTCTACCTCAATCATCTTTTGAATATAATATATAATATAATATATTGAGTATAATATATACTCACAGTGTTTTGTAAGACATCTCTAGATCTCTTTTTATCTTATAAGTTTTAAACGATGTTTATTGTACATCTCCATTTTCTTATTCCCTACCTCCTAGAAATTATATTCTGTCTCTGTCTATGAATCTGAGTATTCTGGTAACATCATATAAGTTGAATCATACATTGTTTATCTTCATCATTAGACTCAAACTACTTTTACTGTGATGACTTTTACCAATATATTGGTTTAGCTCCCAAATCCCACAAAAACAAATTTATGACTTGCCATTTTACAGTAAAGATTTTCAATCTAATATCTGTATTCCTATACTATTTCTATGATTCTTTCTGGAAAACTTGCTGAGAGACCCAGATATGGCAAATTAAATATTTATGTTATTATCACTATTATGTATATGCTACAATATGTACTTTTAACTTTTTAAACGCCAATTTTACCCTTCCCAACTTTTAAAATTTTAGTACAGGTTATGGAAGTAAAACAGCCACCTCAGGACTGAAAGTAAGTAGATATTAGGTAATTGGACAGAAATTTCCCAATCACTAGAACCATGATGGAGACTTGATACCTATTTTTCACTATCTACTTCTGGATCTTTATAATAGGAGACAATAAAATATCTCAAACAATAGCATAAATCCTCAATTATAATATTCACTAAAATAGTTAAGCGAAATGGATCCTTCCCACAGTGCCCTGATGTTAAAAAGTCATAGTTTCATTCATTTTACAGATATAAATGTATATACTTTTGGTCCTCAACTTTTTGGGGGTTTAAAATGGCATGAAAGTGACACATATTCTGTAGGAACTGCACTTCAAAACTTGAATTTTTCTGCTTCTCTATAAAAGGTAAGTGTGGTAGTAACCTTTTCAATGAAAGTGTGAAAGTGTGTCACAACCCTCAGTCAGAAATGTAATCATGAGGGGAAACAATGCAAGCCCTCAGGTAAGCTGTGTGAGTAGGCTATTATCTTTAATACATTAGTTATACCCATGCATTTTCTGTTTACAATAGAGTTATGAGTCTGTAACCCCATTATTTTTTAGGAACATTTATCATATTTGTAGATAGTTGAATATGCACCGGTGTGCCTATTTTTCAGGTTTAGAATTTTAATTATGAATGAAATAAATGCAGGAGCAAAAGCAATTTTTTATATAACGAAAATTTGGGATTTTTTCCTCTATGAAAGAGAAGAAAAGTAGAGAAAATAATATTGTTTAGTAGATCTTCTCCCAAATAATACAAGTGCATATACAATGTTAGGAAGTATTGTCAAGAGACCTGTAGATCAGTATGACATTTCTTTTTAGTTAAAGGAGACATCAAAAAGGTCAGTAGCTTTGTATGATTTTGCTACCTCTGTCACTTTCTAAATGTAAATAAAATCCAACATTGGTTTGAAATTACTGGAGCCTCTACCAGGAATTATTTCAGGAATAATAGAAGAAAGAGAGGTAGTGAAGTCTTCTTTCTTAAGAAATGATATACATTTATTTCTCTATTTACTTCATTCTTTTAATATGAAGTAAATATTCAAAGAATGAAGTAAATATTATTATTATTAATATTATTAAAGAATGAATGCAAAAGCAGAAATAAAATTTCTTCTGATTTACATAGATGTTAGAGTTCATATTAATATAAAACAATACCATTCTTTCAAGTAGAGTTAAATTTTGAAAAATATACTTCCTTTATGAAAATGTATTATTACTTATTTCAAATTAATTGATAAAAATTTTCTTCTCATTTTAATTTCACATCTAGTGAATATTGTAAGTACAAATTCAAAATTGGCCTGATATGGTGATACAGAGACATAGGAGGATCACAGATGGAGGATGATTTAGACTCTATCTCATAAATACACTGGAGGTTACTGAAGTATGTCTTACATGGAAGGATACTTGCCCAGTAAAGACCCTGAGTTCAATACTTAGTACTACCCAAAGAGGGTTGTTTTCAACTCTTAAGCATGTAAGAGATTCATGAATCAAAATACATTAGATTGTCTTTATAGGAAAAAGTCAATTGCAAAGGTTGTTAAAAGTCCTATATAATCAGATGCTTTGTAAGCATTGAACGTTTGCGCTCCTCTCCAAAGGTTATCCTCTTGTCTATGTGTGAAAGCCAAGTGTATGAAGTCCTGTATACGTTTTTATGTCCCAGGATATTTTGGATCTAGCTTCTATTTATGAGAGATATCATGTGCTGTTTCTTTCTCTGAGCTTGGCTTACCACACTTAACATTTGTTCTTGGTCTATCCATTTCCCTGCAAATACAATAACAAATATTGTTCTTTCTAATTCCATTGTATATAGGTATCATATTTTTGAGATTTATTATAGGCTTCTCATTTATTTCTGTAGTTGGGCTATTGTGAATAGTGAAGCAATCAACATGGGTGTGCGGTATCTTTACAGTATTATGGCTTATGATGTTCTGGGTAGATCCCCAGGTTGGGTTGTAGGAAAATCTATGTTTAGTTTTTCAAGGAACCTCCAGACTGCTGTTCAGAGTGGTTGTACTAGTTTACATTTCCACCAACAGTGCAATGGTGTTCCTCCTTCCTCACATCCCACCAACATTTTTTGTTGTTTGAATTCATGATATTGACCAATTTAACTAGGATGAAATAGAATCTCAGAGTTGTTTTGATTTGCATTTATTGCTATATAACCAGGGATAATGAGCATTTCCTTATGTGCTTCTTTTCCATTCTTACCTCATTTTCTGAGAAGCCTCTCCTTTGCCCATTTAGTGGTTGATTTATTAGCTTTGGGATGGGTTGGTTTCTTGAGCTCCTTGTACATTTTGGATATGAGGCCACTGTTGAATATATTACTGGTAAAGATTTCTCTCGATCTGTTGGCTATTTTCTAGTTTAGTAGCTATGTCCTTTGCTGTGCAGAAATACTTTATTTTCATGGAATCCCATTTGTCTCTCTCCTATCTATTGTGCCCTTGGGACTCTTTACAAAAAGTTTCTGCCTATGCCTATGAGTTCTCGTATTGTTCTTTATTTTTTTTTTTATCACATACCAGTAGTTGTAAACTGATACAATACTCATTCCCCCAACATCTTTCATTGGACCAAATTTTAAACAGTTTCCAATATCCAAGGTTTATAACTTGGGTGAAAACCCATATTTATTTCCATCTATAAAATCCATGCAATTGGTATAATTATAGTCCTGAGAAACATAATACATTCTAGGCCAATATATTGTATCTTATTTTTTCTAGATTTTTAAGATTTAGTAAAAAACAGAAAATGTCTAATATATAAACAATGTTAAACAACATACAATGCTAAGCTCAACATGTTAGCCACTAAATTAATATGTCCAAGGAGTATTTAATTCTAATCACATTCTGTGGCATAGATGCTATTACCCTGCTTTTTCAAAGGCCAATATATGTGTAATCATATGATGAAATACGTATTTCACAGAAGTTTTATTTGTAAGATCTGTGTGTTAGTCAAACTTTGGGTCACTGTGACTGGAAGCTTGATATAAACAACTTAAAGAAGGAAGGATTTGTTTTGACTCACAGTTGTAGAGATGTTAGTCCCTGTCTGTTGGCTATGTTGACATTGAGACTGTAGTGAAGCAGAAACTTCATGACAGTGAGAACATGTGACAAGTGCAACTTACCACATGACAGATAGAAACAGAGACAGGTGAGGGACCAGGAACTAGGAATAGTCTCCGAAGGCATAAGCCCAGACTATTTACTAAAGCTATCTCTTATTTTTCCAAAATCTCCAGCACTTCCCCAAATGTCATCATCAGTGGGGGATGGTGATGAGTGCTTCCTCAATATATCAATGGAGAACATTTCATATTCAAACTATAATATGTTGAAAGCTGAAAAGAGTGTGAGAATAGGAAAATCCACTGGAATATTTATATTACAAAATATTGCCTAGTAAACAAAGGAATAACCCACTGATCTCTGAAACATGAATGAATCTTCCATTATTGTGAATGAAAACACAGTCTGTTGTGTATAAAATATATCTGACTGAAGTTCTAGGGCAAGCTCAGTTAATCTATCATGGAAGTGATCAGAAAAATTTTTTCCTTGCTTTGGTAGGAGGAGAGAGGGCAAAATCATCAGGATTGTCTCAGAGTTTCAGGTAAGAACAGTACTTTGTATCTGTTTTTTTTGCGTTGTTCTAAAAGCTGAACCTCTGGCCTTGTGCATGCTAGACAAGCACTGCACCACTTGATCTGCAAAGCAGACAGTTGTAAGGTTTTTTGTAGATAGAGCCTTATGCTCTTTCCCAGATTGAATGAATCTTTGATCCTGCTACTTCTAGCTGGGATAACTGAAGTTCATCATTATGCCAAGCTCTATTCTGTGTCTTAATAGATATGTTTTATCATTTTACTGTATTCAATTGACAAAAATCCTCATGTGGCTCACATAAATCTTGTACATTTCAGTATAGATAAATGTTATGGAAAAAACTTAAACAAATATAATTTAGGGGCAAACTACCATTCATATTTGTCATTTATTTTGAATTTTATCAAGGAATATGATGGAGTGATGGTAGAAAAATGAGTGGATGAATATAGTTCTGTTGCATGATTATATCAACTTTTCGATGAATTTGAATATTTTCATATTAAAAAATTGAAAATGTAAAAGAGTGACTGAAGTACTCTAATAATAAAGTTTTCCATGAATTCTGTAGTAGTAAGTATGCCTCCTGATTCTTACAGGAATATTTATTTATATCTGAGAGATATAGAGAATTAGAACACAAAGGAATAATTATTTAGATCTTTCTCCCATTATATATTTCTTACTTAAATATGTTACCTAAATGATGAATCGATGTTGTTTTATGCATTATTGAAGGCAGTGCCTGCTGTGTCCCTTTTGCACTGTGACCTCCATTATAGTAAGTTATATTAATACTACAAAGGTGTGCACTTTTTGAAGCCAGGGGTTATTATTATTTATTTTGTGTAGTTTTCCAGCAGATCATAGATTTCCTTGTACATATAATTGTGCCCCCAAATCACATGTTAATCAGCATTAAATTCTGGTCATCATAATTTCCTCTTTTTTTGAGGTGGGGGAGTGGGGGAGATCCTGGGATTGATCTCAGGAACGGTCTATGACATTTTGTGTTCAAGAATAGCAGGCTACTACTTGAACCACAGCTCCACTTCCAGCTTTTTGGTGGTTAACTTGAGATAAAATTTTACGGACCTTATGGATTTTTATGCGCAGGCTGATATAGTACCATGATTCCCAGATATCAGTCTTCTGAGTAGCTAGGATTACAGGTGTGAGCTACTAGCCTAGCTCATTCTTAACTTTCATATGTTTCTATACATGCTTTTCCTCTTTCTTCACAAATATGTAATTCTGTATAGCTTTCTTCACCATCTATTGAAAAGCCAAAATGACTCAATTTTCAGGCAGCCCCCATATTGTTGATTGTTTAAACTATGAGTAACCCAGAGCCCACCCAAATTCCAGGGACAGAGCTGTTTGTACCAAAACCACCAGACCACAACTACCCCCATTGCACAGATGGCCCAACAGGTTTGGGGACGTTCTGGTCACTTTGACCACCTGGAATGTCCCTAGACCACCCTGGAATGTCCCTAGCCCCGAAGCAATCAGATTTGTACTCGCACCCCAGTCCTGCTTGCACATGGTTACTGTAACTTTGTGATTTTTGCCTTTTTAAACCCTGTAAGATTTCAGCTCGGAGCCTTCCTCCTAACCTCCACTGCGTCGGTGTGTAGGAGGAGGTCCGGGCTGCAGCTCGCCTGAATAAAGTCTTGCTTTTGCATTTCGGAACGTCTGGCTCTCAGTGGTCTTCTCGGTGGTCTTCTCGTGACTTGGGCATAACACTATTATCTTTCATGAGTATTTGTGTGGATCTAGAATTGTTCTATGTGAGATACAATAAATGTTCATAGGTATTGTGATAATACATTTCATAAGGTCTTTATTTACTTATTTATTGCCAGTCATGGGGCTCTCAGGGCCTGAGCAATGTCCCTAGCTTCTATTTTGCTCAAGGATAGCACCGTACACTTGAGCCACAGTACCACTTCTGACTTTTTCTGTTTATGTAGTGCTGAGTAATCGTGCCCAGGACATTATGTGTGCTAAGCAAGCTCTCTGCCACTAAGACACATTCCCAGCCCCTTTTATAAAGTCTTTTTACCAAATATCTGGCACATGGTGTTTTAGATTATTTGAAATTATGTCTTTTCAAACACTGTTTCTCAGAAGATGCTAGGGAACTTACTGACGAAGGCCCTGAAACATCACCTGGGTTGTTTGTAAGTGTACTAAATGCCCTCATTGAGGTGACATTTGATCTAGAGGTGGTAAGCTTGAGAAAACCTTATAAATGACAAAATAATTCAAGTATGGTAGATGCTATTACCATAAAGACAATACGAATGTGGTTGCCAAATCTATAGTAAAAAGTGTAACTAAAACTGGATGCTGGAGTGTCATGCCTTTAATCTTAAATTCTCAGGAGGCTGAACTCTGAGGATCACAGTTTGAAGCCTGCCTGGGGAGGAAAGGACTGAAAGTCGAAAAGTAGAAGTGGTGCTGTGGCTCAAAGTGGTAGAGTACTAGCCTTTATTTTGACCCACTTTAAGTTTTATAAAAAATATCAACTTTTCATTATGTATTATTTTAAGGATTTCAGAAGTTATTTTTCTTTCTAAACAAAAAGAAAACTCTTATTATAATTCTTTCTGTGATGAGTGAAAAGTTCTCGCTCCTAGAGAGTAGCCCTAAAATGAACTAGGAGCTGCACCAATAGTCTCTGAGATGTGACATTGTGAGCCTAGAAGAATTCATGATAAAAGAAGTTAACAAAGGACAGGAAGATGGAGGGACAAAAACAATATTAGAAGTTATCTAATAGAAATATTAGTAAAATTGTTTTAAAATAAAAATAATCACTGCTCAGTATCAAATAATAACGACAGTTTGTATTCAAATGCATGATTTCAGCAAAGCTAACACCATAACATGGTTCCATGTGTTCAAGTTCTAAATATACTCTGAAATAACAGTACACTAATAATCTTATAAACAGTGTGTATACAGAGTTATTTCTTGTGACCCAATATTAGCTTTTATCCCCCTAAGTGCTTAAAAAACAAACAAAGTATTACACTAAACACATTAATCACCTCTGATACATCAGATTTCTTTCCTTAGTTAATATTAGTACATAAGTACGGTCATCTCTACCATTAAACCCCTTGATTTCAAATTCTATCTGGGCAATCCAGAGCTGTGTTAGCATACTTAATTTACTTACCTATAGCTTAAGCTCTTCATATGAAATAAATAGTCATAATAATGATAATTACCTCATGGAATTTATGTGAAGAAGCTGAAATTATGAGTTTCTGTTTATACATAATATTTTGTGTCTTTGTGTTCATATATAATATATGTAATAATTACATAAGAATAGTTCATATATAGATACATAATATTTCATATATAATTGTACATGTACACCTCCTGTGAAATATTTATATATAAATATTTATATATATTTATATTATATTATATTTATATTATATTATATTTATATATAAAACTTTTTCATCCTAATGATTTTAAATTCAGCCACAGCTGGTGGTGACAAAATTTAAGTAAGTAGGGCCCAACTTTGCATATCAGTATTCACCTATACTTGAATGTCTACTAGGTATCTCAAAATTAGTAAGACTGAACAATAACATCTCATTATCTGTCCCCTACTGCCTACCTCTCTTTAGTATTTCCTGTCTCCTTCATTGGCACCATCATCTATCCAGTTTCTCAGGTCCAAAATGTAACCTTATCACAAAGTGCTCTTTCATTTCTCAAAATCAGTCAAACAAAAATAACAAAATCATATTGAATATATATTCAAAATACCACATGCAACAGATGAGATTATACACCCCATTCATTCTTGTTGTCCTTCTCGTACAAGCTGTACCCCTATACTGCACCCACTGCCTTTCTATGCTTTCAACTTGATCTACCTCCTCGAGTTTCCTTTCCATTGGTGTTAAAATAATCTTAAAACAAAAATAGACATTATGTCTGTACCACTTTTGTCTTTATTATCAGAACCATGTACCTTTCCTCCCTCTTTCTCTTCTGGCCTCATCTCAAATGTCAACCTCAGCATCCTTCCTAACAACAAAATTATACCATCGCCATTTCAGTCTCATTGCCTTATTTCAGTTATCTTCATAACACTTATTATTATTAATGACCTATTTAATATTTATTTGTTTGTTTAATATTTATCTCCCCACTAGAATATAAATTAAATTCTATGAGGGCAGGGAAATTATGTTTTATTTATTACAGTGGCCCCGGCCTAGTGAAGTCTACAGCCTTTGGTAGATTGAAAACCAATATTTATTCAATGAATAAAAAAGTATGATCAGGGCAGTTAAACTGAGGTGGGATGAAGGAGTAGGTGCTAAGAATGTCATGTGTGCCCAACTAGGCTTCCCTCTGCTTGGCTTATCTTCAGTAGAATTTGACATGGTAGGCTAGCAAGGGCTCTATAAAGGCCAACACAAAAACGATTCATCTCTCACGGTGAGCTAGCTTTCATTTCCCAACTGGCTGTTTTCATGGACAACTGAAATCTGAAGCAACTCCTCATGGGAGTGTGGATGTGTCTGCTACTGTGTACAGCACAGCCATCTCGGAGTGCCTCAACTCACAGGTACTTGACCTAGCAGGACATGAACCCAGTAGATTTACAGATAAAGCCCAATTACCCTTTGTCATCTCCAACATGCAATTCCTACAGATAGGAAGTGGCACTCACAGTACTAGATCACTAGCCTTGAGAAGAACTCAGGGACTGTGCCCAGGCTCTGAGTACAAGTCTCATGACCGACCAACCAACCTACCAACCAACCAACCAACCAACAAACAAAAGATTAAAGGAATTTGACTCTTTCATCAAGGATTCAATTGCTGCTGGTGTTATCCTGTACATTCATAAATCACCGATTGTTAAGAGAGGATCCAAGCAAGTGTGGGTACCTTATTGTCTCAGGACTCCAAATACTCTCAGCAGATGTCCAGTGCTGGTGATTCCAATGGACTGTATCTGTGTGAAAACACAATTTTGTGTTTTGGTAAATCTGTTTAGGCAGGTTGAATATTATTGAGCTATCCATTCAGCCATATGTAAGCATATGACCTTTAACTAATGGTACCAAAGAAGCTACTGATTCTGAAGTAATGGGGTTTGATTGAGTTGTTTAAAAAAAAGTTTGTGTACGGGCCACCACTTGTCGCGTCCACCTCGGCCAGCAAGGAAGACACAACACCGGATTCTTCTCTCAGCAGTTTATTCAGGACCTTGTAAAATCTTCTCTCTCCTGGGAGCTTCCCGTTTTGCCCTATATACCCTCTGGTTAGCCAACCCCAGTGTGTCACGGGGCGATCACCGATAGGTCCAGGTACGCGGAAGAGAGCCAGACAGCAAGCTATGCCCATTTAAGGAGTTGTTTATGACAGAGAGCACTCACCGGCGGGAGAGCAGAAGGTGAAGGCCAGCGCCATTTTAGGGCGTAGCCGTTCGCAGCTCTCTACAAGTTTGAATTTAATTGTGATGCAGAAGTTGTGGTAGCAATATTTGTAATAGCAAATATTTGCAAATATTGTGTCTTTAAGATCATCACAACATTTAAAAGTGTCTTGTTAAAGCCACATATGGTTAAGAAAAATCTAAGTAAGATCTGTTATTAAAATCTCCAGCAGTCAGGATTTGTTTTGCTGTAGATCTAAAATTATCTAAACCCGGAGAATTGAATTGACTTGCAAAAACAAATTCACTAGATAAAGTAATTTTTTTATTGCAAGATTTTATGAGCAGTAACTAGTAAGAGTAATTTCATCAAGTAAATAACTGTAAAAACTATAAAATAGACTTTTAAAAAATTAGTCTCTGTAGTACTGAAGTAACATTTTTCTTTTATATATTATTCCTCTATGATAGTAAAAATTTAAACTCATTCTCTATTTTTTTAGATTTTTTTGATCTTTAGTAAAATTTATCAGAATTATTCTTTTGGTTGATCATGAAAATGCTAGAATTATCCTTCTTTATAGACTGAATGAATCCACAGGATGTGAATATAGTTTGTAGTCTGATATATAAGCTTTGATGATCTGACCTCTACAAAGCAACTTTGTGAAAGTGTTGAACAGAACAATCAAGTGACTCACACAGGCTACTGTCTGGTTTCATGCACAATTGTCACAGTGCATAAGAGCTTAGTGAAGAAGAAAAATAATGCAGTAAGATAGATGGGAGATTAGAAAAGGGTCATCACTCACTTATGATTTCACTCTCTTTCCTCAGAAGGCAGAGAGAAAAAATGTTATCTCTTTTTCTTTAGCTCAATAAAGCAAGAGTCTGTATGATGTCAGCATGAAAGAAAATGATTTCATGGAAGTCATTATAAAATGTATGGGAAAAGAACTCAAAGGTAAGGAAGGATACATAGTTTTATTGACTCACATAAGGCCCGTGTAAATATTTTATACAAGCATTTTCCATGCGACATGGGAAATATTGAGATTTGCAAATATTTTATAATACACTAGCTATAGGATCTTGAGACATCGCATACACCAAAGATGTGACTAACCACTCGTCTTCAGAGAACAAGCAATAATACTTGAGTATTTTCATTTGCATCTGTTACACTTTAACTTTATTGAACAAATTCACCAGAAGTTAAAGATATTGTGATATGAGGTGGTATAACATTTTAGGCAAAAATTAAATGATTTCATCTTTAATAGAGCTATAATTTCTTCTACCATTTTATTTGTGACTACAAGAACCTCAGAGATACTTCACAGTCTAAGAAATTATTTTGGAAATCGAAAATAGTAAAATAAGAGAAAATGCATATTCAAAAGGAAAAAAAGTGATGAAACTCAGATTGAGATGTATGTTTGTGGTAACCAACATTTTTACTTTATTTTTATTAAAAAAATGTAAAGGCCTCAACAAGCAAAGAAATCTGAAGTGATTAAATCATCTCAAGTTGGTGTTTCCACAGGTAGTTCGAAAAAGAAAAGACAAAGTCTTGTCTACTACCAAGAAATGTTCTGAAGTGGCCTATCATTAATAATTAATTTAGAATCATCTGTCAAAGCATTAGTCACATGTTTGCTATTAATGTCAGCTTACTCGGAGCTTTCATGTGGAAATTTCAGATGTCTGCCTGATGATGCATTCCAAGACAATGCTCTAAGAAAGTAGAAAGTCAAAAGGAAGAGTTAATAAGAAATGTCTAATCATTCTTTAATTACCATTTAAAAATAAATGACATTCACCCAGAAAATGTGAGAAAAATAGATTAAAATAGAACTATTGCTCACACATCAAGATAGACTTTTTTTTTTTCGATTTCAAAGTCAGCCCTCAGCAGGTTGGCAATTATTCAATTAGATAAATTAAATATTTACTCAAACCTTAGAAAATTCTCAAAAATATTGTGGGCAAGCAATTAATTTGTACATATTCTTTGTGTAGTGGGCAAAATGAAAAAAATAAATACCATTTCATGCACTTGCTTAATTTATATTTATTCCTTTGCATTCTTTGTATCTTGTTAAAAGTAGGGTGAAATAATGATGTTTGTGTAAATACTTCAGTGTTATGACAGATGGTTGGATATGGGTGCTTTAAAGAAAAGAGTTTAAGATTTGAAGTGATAAGACTCAGGTTCAAACATAAAATAAAAGTATTTTTACCCATTTAAAAATTTTTGTTTTTGTAGTCAATTTAAATGATATTGGTATCACCTTTTAGGTGAGCACATATGAATATAAATCTTAATTTCAAATCTCAGATTCCTCATGTGTAAAAAAAGAGAAAATAATCACTCTCATTTAACAAAAGCAAGAGTTGTTTAATGATATACAGAGAAATACCTCATATGTTGTCAGCAGCATCAGAAACAGAGCAAATATTAATCTGTAAAGAAAATGCTTCACAGAATTGAAAAGTATTATAGTTACCAGGCTAGCATCACCAACATTCTGAACTAGTAAAACAGTTTTCAGGAATGAATATGGAACCCTTGCCAGCAATCCTGACACAATTAGGACCTAGGAAACTGAATGGCAGGACTAATGTTGCCTCTTTATATTTGTCATTCATTTTAAGGACTTGATGCCACATATGAGAAAGAACATGAAATATTTGTCTTCCTTAGACTCTCCCACTTAGCATAGCAAGATGATCTCTAGTTTATATACTCTTCCTCAAACTAAATAATTTTATTTTATGGTTGAAAAATATTCCATTGTGTATATACTCCACGTTTTCTGTAGCCATTTGTTGCATGATAGCCACCGTGGTTGGTACAATATTTTGGCAATTGCAATAATACTGTTTTTAACAGGGGTATGCAGGTGTTTGGTCATATGTTGATTTATAATCCTTCAGCATATATGCTCAGGAGTGGCACAGTTTGATCATATGGCAGTTCTATCTTTAATGTTTTGAGAAATCTCCATATTGAACCCACTGTACTCCTTTAGAGTACCTACTTCCTGGTTCTCTATCTTGCTGGCTTTCTAAGGAATTATACTATTTGAGATCTTCTTGAATCTACTGTATTTTAGTTAATATATGTGTATACACTTATAGACTACCCAATGCATTTACTTATGAGTTGGTGATCTAAATCCAGCTTCTACATATAAGGGAAAAATGTGAATTATTTGCCTGTCCCAGTCTTTCTTACTTCACTTAACATAATTGTTTCTAAGTCTTTCTATTCTTTACAAATAATACTGTATCAACTGTTCTAATAGATGAGTAAATAAAATACATTTTGACATGGGTCTCACTATGAAGCCCAGTAGGTTGGTCTTGAACTCATACTTACTTTTTTCTCTGCCTCACTTCAATTTTCTTCTCTCTGCCTCTCTGTCTGTCTCTGTCTCTGTCTCTGTCTGTCTCTTTCTTTGTCCACCATGACGCTGGAATTCAGTGCTTGGGCACTGCCCCTGAGCTTTTTGGCAAAAGGCTAGTGCTATATTACATGGAACCACAGTACCACTTTCACTTTTCTGGTTGTTCACTGGAGGTAATAGTCTCTGGATGTTCATGCCCAGGTTGGCTTTGAATGAGGATCCTCATATTTCAGTCTCCTGAATAGTTAGGATTACAGGCATGAACCACCAGCCACCCAGATCTCACTTCAATTTTATTTTAAAATTGTTTGAAGTTTTATTTCTTCATTTATATTACTGGATTTTTTTTTAATTTTCGCATTGGGAGCTTGGTTTTATTGCTTGCTTAGCTAGTGATCTGCACACATCTCCAACACTACTTCTTGCTTATTCTCAGGAAATGTTCCATCAAGGTTGGCCTTGAACTATGATCCTATCATGGATGACTCTCAGCTTGTTGATTCGCTAGAATTATAGATGTGAGAATCTGGCCTTTCTTTTTTTTATAACAAAATTCTTAATGATTATCATTATGTGCGTGTTTGAGTTGGCTTAGCAATAGAAACTAATAGTAATAAAAGGATCTAACAGGGCTGGGGATATAGCCTAGTGGCAAGAGTGCCTGCCTCGGATACACGAGGCCCTAGGTTCGATTCCCCAGCACCACATATACAGAAAACGGCCAGAAGCGGCCCTGTGGCTCAAGTGGCGGAGTGCTAGCCTTGAGCGGGTAGAAGCCAGGGACAGTGCTCAGGCCCGGAGTCCAAGGCCCAGGACTGGCCAAAAAAAAAAAAAAAAAAAAAAAAAAAAAAAGGATCTAACAAAATTATGGCAAATCAAAGTCCACAATTAAAGGAACTCAGTGTGCCATGGCAATAAGATGTGCTATGCTCTAGCAGATATATTAAAGAAGACATGAACAACTGATGTATAACAAATCAGAGAACTTATGGAAAGGATTTCTGCTTTACATAGAAAAGTGGGTTTCCAACTCTGAAAAATTTATGATTCAACTGCCAACACACTATGCACAATATTTTATATCTAGCTTTGAAAATCATAATTAGCTAATAATTTTAATCCTAGAATACTTATACAGTCTATACAATTTACATGGGTACCTTACAAAATACAGAAGAGAAGAGCAGAAGTGAGTTTGTGAACTTACCAGTGAGTCTCAACCAATGTTATAACCACATGCTCATATTTCTATCTTTTCAACTTTATCCTGTCTCTTTCATCTCATTGGAATCTCCTAATTATAGAAATGCTGATGGAAATATATGCTTATTATAAAAGCTTTTTATTTGCATAGCCAAAATGACCATCGATGCATTTAAAACCTATTGATTGAGCAATTTCACCAGGAACAGTTTTTGATACTGAACATATAAGGACAAAAATTCACACATGAAATAATCAAAACATAGGTAAAGTGCATAACTTGAATAAAGATGCAGGTCAAGCAAGGAAGAAAAAAAATTCTAAATTTAGTTCCAAGTTTAGTAGGATCAAAAATTTGTATTGCAATCACTAAATGTACAGAAAGTGTAAATTCTTGAAGGAGAAAATGGAAGTAGTTATAAGAGTAGTAAAAATCATCATTTAGCCTTTTCAAATCACTTGAATGATTTTTGAAGGGATAATGAGTCTTTCTATCAGAAGCATATGAAAGACAACCAAATGCCTAAATCAACTGTTTGTAATTTGGTAGTTATACTTGAGTAGCTAGGAAGCTGTAACATTTACTCAAGAGAAACCAGAGTAATGGAATTAATCTTTCAAGAATGACAAGGAGAATATATATTTGATGTTTTAAAGAGTACAAAACAACAGTACCACTGTATCTTTCAAAATTAATGGTAATTATCATAATTACCTGTGTAGTATTAATACCTGCTAATTCAAATATAAAATAAAAATACTAGTAGCAACATCAACAAAACCAGCCCATTGCTATAATAAGATGAAATTTTGTCCTTAAAAATCACTTTCTATGTTAAAAATTTTATGGAATCTATCTTTGGAAATTTTAAAAACAGAAAATGGATGTAGAAATTTCACAATCCACAACAAAGCTTTCAAGGTGAATAGAACAGATGGAACTTGGTCCTTTCCAGTCACATAATTCTGTGGTCATGAGAAAGCCCAAATTCCAATCTTGTCTTGGCTGATTTCTGACAGAAAAGCAGCTGGTGTTTGGGTCTGTGTAATGAAACATCAATAACCAATTGTACTAATTGTAGTAAAATGTGAAGTAAAACATTCTGGTTTGGTGATTTTTATTTACCAGTGTCTCTAAATTTTGTTCACTTAACTTTAAATCAAATTATTGGCCTTCGGTTTCAACTTCAGACATTAAATACCACCACCAAAATCAAGTATGACATGTATACGAATAATCAAGGACTTGAGTACTCACCTGCAGTTCATTCTTCAAGAAAAGGAAAGGTCAGCACACACTCTCTGACATACCTTATGAAAAGGTTCTTAAGGTTGCTGAGAAGATGATTCTAACAGAGTTAACACCCCAAACAGAGAGCATTTGCAAAGCTAACACTATGAAATACATGCAGGTAACACAGCACTAGGTCAGTGTTGGGGAAAATAGTGGAGGCTTAACCTTAAAAATGATAACTTCAGTACTTTGGCTTGGAAGAAGTGAGAACACTGAAATTTAATATGATCAAAGTAAGAAGTAAAACATCACGATGAGATTAGCCCAGAAAAATTCTCCAGCTTCCAAATTACTGGAAATGTCTCAGGATATTGGACTGTGGGAATGAGTACATCAACTCAAAGGGAGCTTGAAAAGACAAGATTTTACTTCTGCAAAAGGACATGCTACTACTGATGGGGAGCCATGTAAACAAACTCACTAAGTGGGAAGTTTTATACCCAATACTTTACTACCCTTTGTTCAGATTGATCAGAATTTAGGTTCACAGTTTTGAACAATTGGCTGGCTTTAAATGGGGTTCAAAGTTTATCAAAGCAATCAACAAACAATCAGGGCACTTGGCCCAATTAGGAAGTTATAAGGAAAACAATTGTTAATCAACTGGCACTCTACCACTTGAGCAATACCTCCGGCCCCTAGAAAAACAATTCTTATATGCAGACGTGTCTTAACTAAAGTAACTTCTTACAAAATGGCTGCCAACCTTAAAATATTGGTGCTATGTCAAGAAACCCCTTTGCCAGGAAAGATTCTAACTCCTACAGAAAGTGGGCTGCCATGTGTGCAATTACAATTTGATATAAATAAAGTGAAAGTACATTTTTTTCAGTGAGAGTTTGTCAAGGAACAAAGTAAGTATTTATGCTGACTCCATATGATAGCTAATTCTTCCTGCTTGAATTTATTATTGGTCCTGAGTTTGAAGGTAGTCCAAGCTACAGGGGAAATGCCAAGGAAGCCTAAATGCAAAAAACCAGAAACCTACCAGTTTAATAAAATATCCAGGGAAGCAAGATTTTCTTTGGTGCACTAATGTGAAGAACTGCAATGCTACTTGGTAAGATGAAGATGAGAAACTCGAATCCAGAGAAATAACTAAGTTTATGATTTGAGACTCAAGTGGGGCTGGCAGACACAGAAATATGTAGTCATTTAAATGCAGCAGGTTGAACATTTTACAGGACTAATTTGTTCAGCTGCTGTTCCAGACTTTTGCCTATCTTCCACAGAAGTTCTTAATTACTACAGAAGTAGCCAGGGATGCTAGGACAGGAGCCTTCCTGAACAGCTCTGTAAAAATAGTTTAGAAGGATAAACATGAGCTCTAAGGTCAGGTCAGGTACTAGATTTTTGAAAAAAAAAAAAAAAGTCCTTCCTTTGAGGCTTAATGATAACAGTAAGCATATGCTATTCACACAGATTCATTATCTGTGATTTTGATGAATCATGACAAGAACATAACAATAAATGAAAAATTGAAAGAAATTTCAAAGACAAAAAAGTTTAAAGTCTAATGTGCACGTTCTGTAGCACAATTAATCTGGAGATACTCTCGGTCTTGTGCTATGAGCAGTTGTGTTAAATAGTTTCTGGATTGTGGGATATCTCCTTGGCTCTTAGTTTTGTGAAAATATGCCTCCCAAAAGAAAAATGGTGCCCCCTGCCATTGAGGCAAACACTCATTTGTTTCATTTAAGTGATGGAATGAAAATGTGACATTGTTCAAAGACACCATATTGTTAATAGAGGTTGGGCTCATTATGGGAAATTTGGAACAACATTGCTGATACAGTATTGAATTCTATGACTTCTTAGCATACATGGCTTTTCTTCAACAGTGATATCCTTGACGTGTACACCTGTGGATATCAAGGACCTACTGTACTGCCAAATCATTATATTTCACAGGTGGAAATCCAGAAGTCAGCCAAAATTCATGTAAATGGAGTGTCCCAAGGATGAAAGATATGCATTTCCATCAAAACAGGTCATTTTAGAGATCAGTATGCAAATGCCTTCACTATGGATTCTCAACTGTTCACCCGTTAGAGAATCCCTAACTAATGAATTCAAATGAATGTTAATGCACCTTAAAAAGGACTGCTGCCTCAATTCTGGTGGGTTCCAAATTGCGAACCCTTCTTCCATGCCAGAATTTTCTTTGTAATGCTGTACGTTTTACAATGTAGTGCCATAGTTTGGAGAAAAGTGAAGACATAGAGAAATTCATTTTTCTATTCATTAACTTTTTTTCTAATATATTAGATATAGTATACAAGTATATATGTTTATCTAGAATCACACTGGTATTATATTTGCAGGTAAAGAAGAATGACTAAAGTGGTAGAGTTTGGTTACCAAGCATGAAAGGCCTTGAGTATAGACCCTCCCACCCCCAAAACAAATAATAGTAACTGGCAATGATTTTGCATGTGCATGAAGCTGAGATATTTACTTGCTTGGAGATAAAGTGTAATTGCCAAGACACATGATACTTACAATTATCAATTATTAATGGTATTTTTCTAACCTGATTGTATTTAATAATCATTCAAACTATTTACATTACTATCATCCTGACATGTTGTAACAATTTGATGTTATTGAAAATATAATCTAGGTTAATGGATATGTCTAAGCAGACATTCTTTCTTTGGACTGAGTAATTACTTAGTATCTTACAAAGGTTAATATGATGTGCTAAGCACAATGATGCATGCCTGTAATCTTGACTATGAGGGAGGTAGAGATAAGAGAACCAACATTCAAGGCCAGTCTGGACAAATAAACAAGATTTCATCTTTAAAAAAAAACTAAAATGCCAGGCTGGGAATGTGGCTTAGTGGTAGAGTGCTTGCCTAGCAGGCATAAAGCTCTGGGTTCAATTCTTCAGTACCACGTAACCAGAAAAAGCCAGAAGTGGCACTGTGGCTTAAGTGGTAGTGCTAGCCTTAAGCAAAAGCAGCTCAGGGACAATGTTCAAGCCCTGAATTTAAGCCCCAGGACTGGCAAAAAATAATAACAATAACTAAAATGTCAAAGGTACCGGGGTATGTCTCAAGTGGCTTAGCACATAAAGAACTCCAGTATCATTGTGAGTGTGAGGAGGAGGGAGGGAGAGACAGAGAAATACAGAGAGAGATTAACATACTGTAAGGATAATTGTTCTTACTTCTTGTACAATAATCAGATCACCTAGAAAAAAATCAGTTTTAAAGGATGTAGTTTTGCATACACACATAAGTATGTTTCTATTTTTTATAATTTTGATATTTCAGTTCTTAAAATTAGAGATTTTTATGAAAAGGCTTAGAATAAGTCCAAAGGCACAATGAAACTCCCCTTATATTATGAATGTATCCTGGGTCAAAAGTAAAATACATTTTAAATGGAAGAAAAAGAAAGAAAGAAAAGACACGTGGATATTATATATCTGAAGAAAAATAATTATTCTGCAGTGTCTAATTATTTAACACTCATAGTGATGACCTATTTTTAGATTCATGAACAATTGAGAGCACATTGCCATTGTTTTATCAGTCTTTTCATAAAATGAGGCAAAAGTAGTTTTTAAAACAGTCTAAAAGGAGACAGGATATGGCATAACATAGAAACTTTCACACTTTACTCATTAGTCAGATTTTCTTTGATAACCTGACTCCCACATATTTAATATGTTTCCTTATGCACTTGAGAATTAGCAACAAGAATCTGCAGGTTGGCTGTTAAGGCCCATGTACTTTGCAAATGGCATCAGTGTACCCTTGGATCAGTCTTCCAATGTACGAGTAGGAGAGAAGTGTTGAGCTTTTCAAGTAATGTACAGTGTTTCTACAATTGATGTTCTTCCAGCAGATTTTCCAGTGGCATGGAAATTTCCTGGTACATCTATATATTTAATTAAAAAGAAAGCTTATTCTAAACAAACACAGATGTTTGTGGTTCTGACTGACTGACAACATTTCTCTTTGCCAAACATTATTGTTTAGAGAGTCATTAAAGGTCTGAATAGAAACAACACTACATTATAAAGGAGTGAAGTACAATTTAGTTTGCGGTAATTAAATCACTTCATAGCAAGTAGGGCTGAACTGGAGCAATGAACAGATATATTTGTTTATTTTCTTCAGAAACTACAACACTGCTTATAAATGAGCTCAAATGTCAGCATACATTGCTCAAATAAGTCAGGTATACCTGTGCATATGCATTTCTTTGCCTTTAGAAAAACAAACCAATTAAGTGGGCCAGACAAACACCAAATAAAAAAATAAGGTTTAGATATGGTAAGCTTGAGAAACACTCAAATAAACCATTTTTAAGTAGGGTTTTAGTCATTCTTCAAAATCTAAGAGCATTGAATATGCAAGTAAGCCTTGTGAGTAACCAAGAGATGATAGTTATGTGTCTAAAATTTGGCCACAGTTCCCTTTACCTCAAATATTTCCTAATACTGGAAGTTAGAGTAATTTACCTTTGAAAATGTTGCTTTGCAATGATATTAGGTGGTAAACATAACTTACCTATGGTTTTATTTATTTTTTGAATGGATTACCTCTTATGTCTCCTTTCCCCAAACACTAATTGGCTCTTAATTTCACACATCAGGCATCTCAGTGAACTCTTCATCATGTGTTTTGCTTCATTATTCCTTTTATTCTTGTTCCATTAAGTTTTTGTCTCCAGGAACTTGCTATACTACTTGAAAGGACAGTTAAGTAGAAAGTTTATTTTTCTTCATCCCTACTATGAGCCTCTCAAATACAATGAACCTCCCAAGCTGCCTTTGTCTCACATGCTTATGAAAGAATACTACATGTACGAGTCAAGTCTGGGAAACTTTTATGACATAAAATAGAAAGTATTGATAGAAGCACAGGAAAGACAGTAGAGAAAGAAATTAACAATCATAGCACTACTTACACAAATAATGGGCATTTTTTTCTGGGAAAGATGTTTGTTTATGAAAAGAATGTAGAACAAATGACGCAGAGAAGAAAAGAACAGAATCAGGAATGGTATTACAATGCCCTATAAGTTGGGTTTCCTTTTTCAATTGTATAGAGAGATTACCACAGCATGTGTCCATGAATGAATGCACTCTGGAAGAATGACATTACCAATACTGTACCATGTGTTGTAATGAGATCACACTAGTTTCTTCCACTGACAGACTTTCTGAGCTTATGGATCAACTTTTTGCATTTTAGTGTCTTAGAAATTCCTTGATCACCCCAACTCTCTCGGGTTGGAGGCCAGTTTGCCTTGCATGAGAAAATCCTCTACCAATTCTAGGCCCTATAGCTCCACAAGAGGTCAGTCCAAACCCCTAGCATCATTCTTCCCACCACCATGTCTTATCTCCAGTCAGTGGAAAGCAAGATTCTTCATTGAATCCTTTTAAAATACCTTCTGGGCAATAAGAGAAGCTGTTAATGGTGCTGGAGAAGTAGCTCCTGTTTTATTCTAATATGGAACCAATTCCTCTTTGTGCCTTCTGTGTGCTAAGTTTTGTCTACCCCTTTTCATAGTACTCACAGATCCAACAAAGAAAGCTAAAGTGACATGTTCCTTACACCTGTGACTTGTTCAGACCCTATGTGAGAGTTTGCTAGGAAGGTCTTCTTCAGGACAGGATGGGTAAATATTAGTTATTTCCACGAAAATGCAAAACCATGAGGGGAGTGAATATTGGAAGAAAGAGAACAGAAACTATGAGAACCCAGACTGTGTATCAGAGAAGGAGAGAATCGAGAAACACACACACGCACACACACACAAAGAGAGAGAGAGAGAGAGAGAGAGAGAGAGGTATGCCACAGTAATCAACAGGGTCGAAGAAGATATAAATTATACAGAGGGCAAAGTTAATATATACAGAATTTCCCATTGTTGAGAGATCCTTTTATCTACCCTACTGGGATATGTTGTCTCAACCACAGGAACTATCATTTATGCTATAACCATGCAGCACTCATTGGTCATATTCTTAGATCTTAAAATGAGGTAATTTTGTTGCTCTAATTTTCACTTCTCCCCACTATCCCAACCTAAGAAGGTTACTCTATCTTCAGTTTTCTGTGCCAAATATTTGCTCTCATTTATGTATTATCTGAACATGCCATGCCTCTACCTGTGCAGCAATACCTTTCTCCTCTAGGCACCTTATGAGCTTGCAGCATGCTGTAGTAATACTCTGATTTTGTACAGGCTTTAGTTGGGTTTGCAAGTGGGAACTCAACAGGGTCTCCTGTTTATATATGCTTCCTTAGTTTTGTTTTTGTCTCTGGTTCTCTGATCATTATTCCAAATCTTTCTTCATAGACCGCTTGAAAGATGCCTCATTAACCATCTTATTCCCACCACAAAATGTTTATAAAATAATTTGGAAATGAAAACATTTGAAGGGATTCATATTTAGGCTTACTTATTGTATATAAAATTATATCTGTTCTATTTATGCTCAACTGTTTCTTGAGCACTTTATGCATTAAGCAATTTTTGTCTACAAAAGTTTGCAAATATTATGACAATTACCCCTTTGCTTTTATCACTATACTTTTTAACGTATCATTGTATTCCTAATTAATTATGGCTCACATCCACAATTGAGGAAATGATGACATTAAAAGGTCTTTTGAAGAGAACCATTTCATGTCCCTCTGGTTTAAAAATAGCACTGACTTTTTAATATTGCATACCATTAAAGTTCATATTTAATTTTATCAATACATTGTATAATTGGTGTTTTATGTTACCTTGCTTTATGACATACTTTATTTTCTTTAGAATTTTTCAGTCTTTTCTTAAGATCTTAAGATCTACATGTCTACAATTTTACACAAGTTTTTGACATCACAACTTTTAAAATCTGAGTGCTAAAAAAGAAATAATATTCATATAATATCTTAGACATTACTTTCAGCTCAAGTGGTAGCAAGTCTTCATGTATTTGGCTAGAACATATATCTTATTGTGTGCTCAATACATAACCTGTACAACTTTTCCTCTCTTTCTTACTGAACCTAACTACCATCCTCAGTGAAGTGCTAGTTAGGTTCAATACCAAAAGGGATGGAAAAAGGAGAGGTAGTCAAGACTGTTTATCATTTTCAATTGTTTTCATCTTTAAATAATCTGGCAATTAATACATTTTATTAAAATTCACAAATTAAATATTGAAGAGACAAAGTGAAAGGTGAGAGAGTAAGAGAAAGAGAGAGATAGGAGAGTTATCTATGTGTTTATGTGATTTCCAACTAACGTACTTATTATAGTAGAAACAGAATAGTTTTAAATATGGAAATGAGTTAATCATTAAATGTCATCACTAAGTTTAAGAGAAGTAATGAGTATTTGCTATTTTTTTACCTTTTCATATCTAGTTCTTATTATTTTGGTAACTTTATCTGGATTAGCTCTGGGGATAGCACATGTGTGCTCACACACACATACTTACCTTCCCATGCATAAATTAAAATTCTTCTGTGGTTCAGAGGTCAAGTCCATGATCTGCAGTTAAGTTAATCAGTGAATTGAGTTAATGTCACAGGAACAATAGGACTCCATGAACCATGCTATAGAAATCTTCCAGATACTACACTTATTACCTACACGTTAACTTAAGAGAAAGTACTGACTCCTTGGATGCATCCTTCATTGATGATGTGGTGGCAGGTGTGTCCAGAGGGCATCCCTTGAAATGTGTTGATAGTCTTGTGCAACTAAAGGCAGAGAAAGGACTTGGGAAAAGCAAAGTACTGCTGATGACAGGAAATTTTGGCATTAGGCTTTGGTGCTAGCCTTGTCCAGAGGCCTTAGTAACTAGAGACAATAAAGAACACATTTTCTTAGATGATTTTCACTTGTACCTTATATATTTTACTATTGAAAGCTTCTTAATGACTACAAGGAGAAAAAAAAATAACCAAGACTCCAATGTGAAAGTTAAAAACAAAAAAAATTGAGAGTCTCCATTGTTCTCTCAGCCAGTCCAAGTGCATCTCAACTGTTGGATCAGTGGCTTTCCAGCTGTGCACTGCAGGGTACTCCAACTGTTCTCTCATACAATGCTCCCAAGGAAAAGCAATAGGATACAGAGCTCTTCAACAGCATGCTGGATCATCCAGGGTTGCTCTCTCTCCACTAGCCTTTTAAGAAAGAGGTCGAAGACTAAGATAAAATTGAAAGACATTGGTTTTTAACATTGGTTCACAGCATTGGTTTGTAACCATGAATACTATTGTATTTCTCACTTGAAAGCAATCCATCTCTAACTGACACTCTAAAATCCTACCCTGAAAGGATGAAAATGTAGGACTAATTTAACTCACTTTACAGTTTCTTTCTTTTTTTTTTTACTCTATAGTTTCTGTCACTCATTAACTTGCATTATTCAAGGTTTTACTTTTTGTCATTCAGTTATTGAACAATAAATGTCCCATTTCTTTATGTCACTTGAATATGAAAAAGCATAGTTCTCTAAATAGTATTTTATTAATTAAGCCAAATCAAGCATTCACATTATCTAGTGATCATGTCCCTTAATAAAAGAATGCATTTACTTTCTCAAACTTCTGTAAAGATTTAGACTTCACTTGAAAAAGTCTGTTAATCAATAAAAGGTTCTATCTGCTATAAACTTGTTGGAATCCTGCATATGAAAAAGAAAACAAATAATGCATACACATGAGATTGTCTGTTAGTGCTAGGCACACAGCCTTACTCAATGGTAATAGTATATAAAATGTGGTTATTTTACCACTGTTACCTCTTTAAATAATGACAATCAACTGGGTGCTGGTGGCTCATCCCTGTAATCCTAGTTTCTCAGGAGGCTGAGATCTGAGGATCCTGGTTCAAAGCCATCCCAGGCAAAACAAGTCCCTTTTAGACTCTTATCTCCAATTAAACACTAAAAAATCTGAAGTGGTGCTATGAATCAAGTGGTATGAGCTAGTCTTGAGCACAAAGATCAGGGACAGTGCCCAGGCCCTGAATTTCAAGCCCCACAACTGAAAAAATAATATATACATATATAAACACACACAGGCAAACATAAAAATAATGACAATTATCTTTAAAATCCTCTCTGAATTAAGAATACAGCAAATCTGTAATTTTAATACTACAGTTATTAATCTCCAAATCAAACAGCATTTGAAGTAATTTTTTGATTGCAGAAAAGTTGAAAGATAAGAAGAGGATTTCAAAGACCTTTTTACCAGCACCAATTAATGTAAGTGGTCTAAATATTTTTTGTCATCAATATTTACATACTATAAATTTAATCACTAATTTCTGTTAGCCAATTCATAACTAGACATTTCTTTGCAGATGTAAATTAATTATCTAACTAGCATATCAGCCTAAAGTGAAAACCACACTAAAAGAAATAGTTGAATATTTTCTGACATTCAATGATAATGAATTGGACTTTGTAAATCTTAATAAAAACAAGTTAAAATTAGCAAATTATCTTTATGAGTTTTTTAAAAGGAAAGAACACAGGGTATATGTAGCAATAGATAACTAATATTTGAAACTAATGGGCTACTCTCTTACTTGAAGAAATGTGTTTATTGTCAGGGGAACTACACTACAATGAATAGATCTTGAAGCAAGTTATCATTTCCTTTCGTTTTCAAAATATTAAAATATATTGTTAAGGAAATTGCCAAATCTATTTTTATGTTTTTCTTCAATATGGTGTATTCATTTTGGATATAAAATGCATTGCTGATAGAAAATGGGAATCATTTTAAAGCTCTCTTTGACTTCCTCAGAATTGTAAACTCCTGTGGTTGTTTCCAATGTGCTGAATTCATCCCTCCACATTGTCAAAATGTCATATTTTATTGTTAGTTCATTCTTACAATTTTGTACATGTACCTTCTACTATACTGGTTGTGTATTGCATACAGATTGGATTCACTTTCCAAAAACCTATTTGTTAACAGTTACCACAGCAACAGTTGTCTGGACATCTGTCCACGAGGAATTGGCTTGAAATGACTAACTTATTTTACAAAGAGAAACAAGAGCTCTTTGATTCTAAATCTTTCCACTTTTCATGTATGTGGGCCAAAACAACAAGAACAACAACAACAAAAAACTTATTGCACAATTCTCACAGGTTCCAGTGCCCAGCCCCTTTGCTCTGTCTTCAATACTGAAGTTTAGCTCTACTCTTTCATGAGATCCTGATGTATTTCTACAGTGCTTGAATTGCTGGGCAGGTGACATTAATGGCAACAAATGCTGTAAGAGAGTAAAGGCTATGTGGATGAAAGATGAATCATGGAGCAAATGTAATTAAATTTTTCCTAGTCCCAGTAGGATAATTTCTGTACACCTGCACCTGACCTGGCAGCAGAGTACATCTCTATTTCTGACTGCACTTTAAATTTTTACTTCTGGGTAATCAAAATCTATCAGGAAAAAAGAAACACAATTACTCCCAGTTTTATGGAATCCTAGACATATTGCATCCATCATCTCTTTAGGACAGGGATCTTAGATCCCAGTGTCCTTTTCAAGGTATGTTTCAGGCCATTTCATATAGGTACTATTTGAAATGCAGCATACTTCAGAGTGCTATTGACTCACCTATAAATGAATTTCAACTGTTTTGTCCAGTTCCTAATTCTTTTTTATACTTTTCCATAGGCAAAATGTGCTACATTCCCAGAAGTACTATAGGAAAACATAGCTGAGGTTGATGGTAAGTAATTACAATAAGCAGGTAAGTTTTGCTGAAGAAGTATCTGCTATCAGTGCGCAATGTTCATATATGAAATCTAAAGCTGAATGCAATTGCTTATGTAAGGATTTGCATAAAAATTACTAATAGGTTAAGCTGTAAAAATTCTCTGAAGAAAAGCTTTTAAAATAAAAGACCTTAGAAGAAATATCTGAGAAACTTCATAAATATCCAGATTCTTGGGATATAATTCTAAACATAATGAAGCATAATCTCAATATACAAGTGTAATTTGTTAAGATTCACCAAAGTACCTTATGTAATTATCTTAGTCAATGAAATGTTAGTTTAGTCTATTAAACTAAAAAAATGGGAAATTTTATTATTTGCCTCAGTGTTTGAAGCATAATTTGATCTAATTTTTAAAAATACATACTTTGGCAGTATTGGTCAAAAGATGTTAAATTTCATAACTATTGACGTAAGAATCCTGCTTTTCAAATTCAGTCTAAATACATGAACAACATATACACACAAATGTGTGTGTTTTACATTTTTGTATTTTTATAGTATGAATTTGGAATTGAATTGTTTAGGTATATCAAAGAAATTCTGATGTGAAATAAGTTATTATGCACTCATAACATAAAGGTTGCAACATGCAAAGATGTGAATAACATTGAATAATTACTCTCAATGTAAAGTAATATATATTTTGTTATACCTATGGTACTACTCACAAATACAGGGATAATAGCTGCCTTGTGTATATCTTTTGCATATATATTTTATACATATATTATTTAGGTATGCAAGATTTTTAATTAAAAAATTAAACTCCCATTTAGTTAAAAGATATATGAAATCAATAATTGATATACTGCACTAAGAAAATTGGAAGGGAATACCAAAACCGAGAGACACTGGGTAAAAAAGGACAAACAACTACAAAAGCAATACTTGCAAAACTGTTTGGTGTAAATGAACTGAACAACTCATTGGGGGCGGGAGGGAACGGGAGAGGGGGGAGGGGGGAATGAGGGACGAGGTAACAAAGAGTACAAGAAATGTATCCAATGCCTAATGTATGAAACTGTAACCTCTCTGTAATTCAGTTTGATAATAAAAAAAATATATATATATAAAGCAATGTATCCAATGCCTAATGTATGAAACTGTAACCTCTCTGTAATTCAGTTTGTTAAAAAAAAATATATAAAAAAGACAAAAAAGAAAATGTATTTTGTACATATATTTAATAATACATGTCATAATCTATGGAAATATTTGATATGATAAATTTGTAAAACAAAATTTAAGGAGAAAGAGATTCAGAAAAATATTTTTTAAACTTGAAAAACAGTTGTAATGTTGAAGACTATAATATGTCTAATATCATGGTATTTAAATAAGTAATATTTCATCAATATGATTATGTATTATATGGTCAGCAAGGCAATATTTTTTAAATAGTCAATGTTATGAAAATCTCTAAATTGTGTTATTGAATATATAGATGATCCAATAAATATTTTAAATAAGTTATGATTCCGGTAAAATTATGCAAGAGGAAAAAAATTTTAAAATAATGTAAAATAAATTTTTTAAAAATAATTTTAAAAGTTTAAAGAATAATTTCCTTTTTAATAACATTTGTTCTTTTTTTTATAATTACTAGGTTTCCCAATGATAAATTGATTTCTGAGTTTATAGTCAATTTTGTCATCATTTGTAACAAAGTAAAACAATAACCTAGAGATAGTTACCAAGTGTTAGAGCTCCTTCTAAACAAAGAACAAAGATGTCCATATATTTATCAAAATATGGAGAGAAGAGCCAATAGCACTTTACCATTTGAACCACAGCACTACTTTTCTGAATATGTGGTGCTGAGGAATTGAACCCAGTGCTTCATGCATGCTAGCTAGGCAAGCACTCTACCACTAAGGCAACACTCCCAGCCCCCACAGAACAATATTTTCACCTAAATTTTACCTCTGCTCCAAGAGTCAAGTGAAGTTCCCATGTCTTTAATAATGCTTTCTAAATTCTAAAGTCTAGTTATTGTAACCTTGATACCAATTCAAAGAATAAATGTCTGTGTTTGTAGACAATTTAGGATTACATGTTGTTCTGCTGTATGTGTATCACTGTTTCTCACTACATTTTACACACATACACACACATATCAATTATTAAACTATCAATTGCTAGTGTGTTAGGTAAAAGTGATTTTGGTCAGCACAGCACCTCTTATGACTGTCTGTGAGAATATATTCACTTTAAAAGATACCTGAACAATTTCAATCACGGTACTTACTATATACTATGTGTAAAGTGAACTAAATATTTGGGAAAGGTAGAGAGGAGGAAGCTGAGGAAAAGTAAAGCAAGAGATGGAATTGTCTGAAAGAGAAATATATGCATGACCTGAATTATGAAATGGTAGCCTCTCTGTAAAGCATCTTAATAATAATGATGAAACTACATTTTAAAAATAATTGAAACTCTTTTGCACAACCACTTAAAGATAATTTAAAAAGTACTTTTGGTATGTGCTTTAACCACCCTTCTTATTTCAATAAATGTTCAGAGTTATATTTCATTGATCTTGAGAACAGATAAATTAGTGATATAATTTATGTTTTTTAAGGACAGCAAATTGCCTTTGGCTTTATAGAAAAAAACAGGCTTTACATACTTCATTTTCCTGAAATACAAACCTTTCTTTCCTTGGCCAGCATTCCTTTACACCCAGACAGCAGCACCAATAAAAGAAATGGCCTATTCCCTTTAAGGACAAACCTAGGAAATAGCAAAGATCATCTCTTCTCAAGTCTCAGTGGCTAGAAGTTTGTTACACAGTAAAATAACCTCAAGTCAAACACAGTGTTCCTTGATGTGAAATACAGCTAAACTAAACTGAGATCTGTTTGAAATAAAATGCATTTGAAAAATTTGTTTAAAAATATAAATATATATGATTAATATCTTACATTAATTACATATTATAATGCTAATATTTTGGATCTATTGTGTTCAGAATATATCATTCATATTATTCTCTTTTTACTCTTTAAAAATTTGGCTAATGGAAAATTTAAATTACATGCATGGTTTGAATTACATGTCAATTGTAACATGTTTTAGATATTTGCCACATAGCCACAAACTTGCAAGAGAATTGAAAGTCTCGCAAAGAGAACTTAAAAGAATTTAATATCTGCTTTAGAAATGCACAGGCCCTCTGAAAGCTAGAGTGTTTGTTATTATGAGAGAAAGTAGAATAATAAGGAGTAGGAGACAGTAGGCTTTTTCAACACGGAATTTCTTTTCAAACATACATCCAACTTATAACAAAGAAGAAAAGGGCTCATATTTTAGGAATATGAAATGTTAAAAGAAATTCCTCATGGACATTTTGTTCTTTTGCATTCTTTTAAGTGAAGCATTAACTTCCTTTTGTTCTGAAAATTCTATCAAAAGGATAAAAAGACAAACGACTACAAAAGCAATACTTACAAAACTGTTTGGTGTAAACCAACTGAACAACTCAAGGGGAAAGAGGGAAAGGGGGAGGGGCGGGGGAATGAGGGAGGAGGTAACAAACAGTACAAGAAATGTACCCAATGCCTAACGTATGAAACTGTAACCTCTCTGTACATCACTTTGACAATAAATAAGAAAAAAATTATATAGAGGACTGCTTTGAATGATATAATGCCTTGCTTAGGAGCAAAGGATAAACAAGCTTGCTTTCTGTCAATTTCAAAAGTCAAAATTCCCAAACTTAAAGTTAATCTACTGCATGCAACCCTTTGAATGTACAAGTAGAATCTGACAATCTGCTCCCAAGGCTCTGGGAAGCGGTGTAAGATTAGTGACATTGTGCCTCTTGCTGTTGCTAAGAATAATATTCTGTTCTTTCTCTTAGATCCTAAATTTTCCATCTTACAATTGGATCTAAGAAAATAAGGTGGAAGCCTTAGTTTTCTTGCAAGCAGGGTAAAGCTCAGGATCTACCAAATTTTAAATTACTATATTCTTAAATTGTCAGTGCATATTATATGACTCCAACAAAAATATATACTACTAAATAATGAAGCAAAGTTTTTAAACACAGCCTTAGGAACTAGGCATTTCAAATGCACCTACTGCATGATATGCATAAATTATTTAATTTCCTTGTATGACATCTTCTCCATATATAAAATAAAATATTACATCATAAGTTCATCACAAGGACTGTATGAGTTAAATTTATGTAAAATTGTTTAAGAGTGCTAGGATCTTGGTTTCTATTCAATCCATGTCAACATTACCAATTAGATGAGAAATTACAGCTAACTGCCATAAATACTAAATTGCATTGAGCAAAACCGACAGCAATTTGTTTTATATGGTTAATCACACACGGTGCATAGTGCAAAGAAAACTATTTGGAATGGATGTAGCTCTGTTATCATAGCTTCTGAGTATGACACATAGCCTGAAAACTCACATATGGCAAAGCACTTGGAGGTTGTAATTATATTTAACAGGAATTTTTATCTGTTGGGGTCTTTCAGAAATGTCGTGACTTAACATTGGAGGGTTCAATATTTTGTTTAATATTTTTCTAGGCCCTTGGGCTACTAGGTCCCCCTGTCCTCTAAATTCATTGGAGATTGCTCACCACTTGTTACATGTGAAATACTAGCTCACAGATAATTAGTTCTGTCATTCTTGTTTTAGATTTTCATCATCACATAATTAATACTGATAATAGAATTCATGAATAATTTCTCAGTAAACATTCACATTCTCTTGTAAGCTCTGAACATACTAGACAAAAGGACCAAGCCTTTACTAGTTTGCATCACTAACATAACCATAGAATACTTAAGAAATGAGAGACAATTCCTTCTTTAGAGTCAGAAATCATGATAGTGTTAATAAAATGAAAACTATGCTTTAGCAGCTTGTAGATTAAACCGAAGATGGAATTGAGGAAATATATTGAGAAAGAAAAAGAAT
This sequence comes from Perognathus longimembris pacificus, assembly GCF_023159225.1. NCBI lineage: Eukaryota > Metazoa > Chordata > Mammalia > Rodentia > Heteromyidae > Perognathus > Perognathus longimembris. Next base: position 42,613,052 of record NC_063168.1, on the reverse strand, counting down.
ATTATCAATCAAAATTTCAAAAGTTTTTTTTTAATTTTTATTATCAAATTGATGTACAGAGAGGTTACAGTTTCATACCTTAGGCATTGGATACATTTCTTGTACTGTTACCTCCTCCCTCATTCCCTCTCCCCCTCCCCCTTTTCCTCCCCCCCCCCCCATGAATTGTTCAGTTCATTTACACCAAACAGTTTTGGAAATATTACTTTTGTAGTTGTTTGTCTTTTTTTACCCTGTGTCTCTCGATTTTGGTATTCCCTTTCAATTTCCTACTTCTAATATCAGTATACACGGTTTCCAATGTACTCAGATAAGATACAGAGATAGTGTAGGTACAACCACAGGAAGGGGATACAAGAAGATCATCAATAAGAGAAGCTACAGTTACACATAACACGTTGAAAGTGGTTACAACAGTGATATAACAATCATTTCCATAACATGAAGTTCATTTCACTTAGCATCATCTTATTTGTTCATAAGGGTATAGCTATTGGGCTCTTGTGATCCTCTGCTGTGACTTGCCTAAACCTGTGCTAATTATTCCCTATAAGGGAGACCATAGAGTCCATGTTTTTTTGGGTCTGGCTCACTTCACTTAGTATAATTTTTTCCAAGTCCTTCCATTTCCTTACAAATGGGGCAATGTCATTCTTTCTGATAGAGGCATAAAATTCCATTGTGTATATGTACCACATTTTCCTGATCCATTCGTCTCCTGAGGGGCATCTGGGTTGGTTCCAGATTCTAGCTATAACAAATTGTGCTGCGATGAACATTGCTGTGCTGTTGGCTTTAGTGTGATTTTGTTTGTGGTCTTTTGGATAGATACCCAAAAGTGGGGCTGCTGGGTCATAAGGGAGCTCTATGTTTAGCCTTCTGAGGAATCTCCATACCACTTGCCAGAGGGGTTGAACCAGTTTATATTCCCACCAACCAATGAAATAGGGTTCCCTTTTGGCCACATCCCCTCCAACAATTGTTATTGTTAGTTATCTTGATATAGGACATTCTTACTGGGGTGACATGGAATCTCAATGTTGTCTTGATTTGCATTTCTTTTTTGGCCAGTGATGTAGAATTTCAAAAGTTTTGTACAAAACGGAAGTGGTTCTATTATGTTACCCATGCCCAAATTCTTCTGATCAAATGTTTCATTTCTCTAATGGATGTTGTTTAGTACTATAACACAATTAATAGTGATATACATAGATGATTTACTGTGTGGTTAGCATAGATTATATTCTTTTCTGGAAGATACGTGTCTTATATGTGGAATTACCTAAAGATGGGTATAACAGATATAGCTGGCCAGAAAATATCCAGACACTTAGAACCTGACTAGTAACCTATGTCTTGATTTGTAAGCCTTTAATGTATTTTTAAAATGTAGTTTGTTGGGTCTGGGAATATGGCTAGGTGGTAGAGTTGCTTGCCTTGTATACAAGAAGCCCTGGGTTCGATTCCTCAGCACTATGTATATAGTAAAAGCCAATGGTGGTTCTATGGCTCAAGTGGTAGGATACTAGCCTTGAGGAAAAAAAATGCAGTTTTTTACCTCTCTTTGCTTACATAATCATCTAATCAGCATGTTGTCAATTTTCCATTGAAGCTTTCACCTTATTTGTTACAGTTGTTTTAAATCCTTGATCTGAAACAGTCATGTTTGTGTGGTTCTGATAAGCTCATTGTCTCTCTGCTTTATTGTCTTATAGCAAACTTCATAACTTTGATCTGATAATCATATTATAATAAGTAAAAAGTATTTGAGTAAATTGGTACCCAGTATGAGTTTTTATTTGGCTGAGTTTAATTGTGTTTAATGTTCACTGTAACTATATATGGCAAAGGCTAAAATTCCCCCTCAGTATTCTTTTCATCTTCCCCCCTGTTTTGCATTTTTCTAGATATTGTGAGCCTTCTAATTCTTTCCATTGCAATTCTCCATTAGATGGAATTCTGATCAATAGGACAGGAGGGTATGAGGGACATGAATTCTACAGCCCTGTGGCCAAATCCTGGTCTTTTAGTGAGCTTCACTACTTTTCACCTTTTAAATGAGCTCAGGTGAGAGGGACCTGAAATTGGATATCTGCCTTCTAATGGATACTTAGGCTCTGGTAAAATACAAGTTCAATAGGTTCTGGCAAAATGGTTTCCTCAAAAGGCAAGTATTGTTTAAAAAGGAAAATAAAATTCTCTTGAAGTATTTCAGTGGGTCTAATCCTTTTGTCTTCTCCCAGAAGAAAGTTTTTCACAGATCTTTTCCCAAGAACTTGGCCATGGTCCAGAGATAAAATTCACAAAAATATGTGAGGTCTCAGTAAGAATGTGATCATGGTGTTTTCAAACTCTCAAGCTCTTTCATATTTGGCCTCCAGCAATTAATCAGCCATGGTTTGTGTGCTCCTCTGGCAATTAGCTTTGGTTCCTAATTTTTGTTCAAAATCGATCATCTGTATTTGTCATTTTATTCATTTTTATGTAAGAGTCCTGCCTTAGGACCTATATTTACCTGTAGATTTAATGAGTCACTTATTCTTTTTCTCAATTTTTTCAACTTATATTTATGTTGTATGAATAAGAATGACAATTTTCAAACTCTTACTATGAAGGACTGCAAACTGGATGTATATGAAACATTTTAGGGTTTCTTTATTGTTAATACCAAGACAGGTCCTGCTTTTGCAGCATCACTTGAAGGTTACTGAGCAAAGACATTTGAAAAGTACCTGTTAAATTCACTAAAGTATGCTTTTTTCCCCTCTTCTTTTCCTACTCATATAAATTTCTATTCTCTCCTGCAGTTTAGCTATGTGACTTAATTATGGATAAATGGAATGTAAGCAGAGATACTTTGGCCCATCAAAATCTACAACAATTTTTACTCTCCTTTCTCACTCATAAGATTAACAAGAAAAACTCTTAAGTACTCATAAGAGATTGAAATTAGGGTACTTCAATGGCTACACAGGACAGGTACACCTGAGTGATTCTTCTCATCAGCCCCCACAAAACTGTAACATGATCAAGAAGTAAAGCCTTTGCATGTTACAACATGAATACTCAGCATCATTTTTAGCACCTTACTCAATCTGCTGAAAGAAGAGTATGCAATAAATTTATGCTGAAAAGCTACACAATCATGCTACTCACACAGATACATGTATGTAGGCCTAGACTCCTCAAGGTTAATGTCAAGATAGTGATCCTTTGAACCTTTCCATACGTAAGCTCAAGACACCTGCTACAAAAGATTATATATAGTTTACATTCTACTATTGAGGATCTTCATTTAATTCTTCCTCTTCTTCCTCTTCCTCTTTTTGCCTCCTCCTCCCCTTCTTCCCCCTCTTCTTCCTCCTCCTTTTTCTCCTCTTTCTTCTTTTATTTTTTTCAAGTTCCAGTACTGAGACTTGAACTTTGAGCCTTTCACTTTGCTGTCTTGATTAAGTATGTTGATGTATAATGTGAGCCACACCTCCAGTCCATCATTTTGCTGTTTAATTGGAGATGGAGTCTCTTAGCATCATCTGCCTCGGCAGACAATAATTCTCTGATCTCAGCCTCCTGAGTAGCTGGGATTACAAATAAGAACAACTGGCCCTTGCCTTTGATGATTTTCTTGAAATTTTCCACTGATTGCATTATCTCACATCACTGTCACTTTATCATTTAAATCTCTTCACTTGGACTTTCATTCATTCTAGAAGGTGTGGTTGGAATTTTCATCTAAAATGCCTTCTGCACTCCTACCAACACCAAAATAGATTATGGCTGATTTTTTAAACTAAGTACAAATATCCTGGCTATTGACTTAGAAGAATAAAGTGTAAAGGGAGATGCATTAAGAGAGAGACTTCATTTCTTATAACTGAGACCTTGAGAAATATGTCTGAGCAGTTTTGTTCTTTATCAATACTAGTACATACTTTATGCTTAGGATTGCCCTTGGCATAATACAGAAACTAGAAATGGTGACACATTTCTGCTTTATAAAGAATTTCCTTCTGAGTTGCAGAGATAGTATTATCTAGGCCAGTGATTCTTAGATTAGATGTGGAAAAAAATGGATTCTGTCCAAAATGTAAGCTTCTTATTGAATCCAGTGCAAGCATTTTGCAGATTAGAATGGAAAACACCATGGCCTTCTTGAACGACACAATCTCTCATTCCTAGACTAATACTTATAGACATTCAGCCAGTGTGCATGAATGTGAATGAGGTGAAGCAATTAGGCCATGAGTAAAAATACATATTCCAGTGAATTGAACTGAGTAAATTATAACTTTGTTGGATTTCAGATAAAAAAGATTGATATGTGCTATAGAAAAGTCATAAACAAGCTAGAATTTGAATAAAAGTATCAAAATAGAAATGACAATTGTTTTATACACTGATAACTCTGGATTTGAATTACAGATCTATCATTTAGTAGCTATTTAATTTCTCATAGTTTTTACTTGACTAACCTGAAAAAGGGAGTTATGGAGGCATGCTTTCCAATTGTGTTTTGAAGGTTACATGGCTCTGTTTATGCCAGCTATCTTTCCCTGAAGAGTGCAATGTATTTCAATGGATTGTGAACCTTTAGGACTACAAAGAATTTCAGCAATCATCTTTAAAGTAGTCTTTTATATTTGCCTTAATTATTGTTCAAACTGCCAATTTAATTGCTTTGGCTATAACTAGGATAAAATGAGAGTACTCCAGGACACAGAAAAAATTTAGAAGCAGAATTCAAGTCTGAGAAGCAAAAGAACAGACTTCATGGTATGCATTTTCAGTGATGATTAAATGTTTATTTTCCTAAAACAATATTTTTTGTGAGGGATATGAGTCCCAAAGAAGTTTCTGGAATATCAGAAATGTCCTTGCAATCTCTATTCTCTCTTTAGTGTTGAGTGTCCTCATTACAACCAGCAAGTGTACATTGCCAGGAGAAAAAAAGAATGTGCCAGCTGAACTTAGTTTACATCGGACATCTAGATATTTGAGTTCTGTTCTTCAGGATATTTGCCAGAATAAATGTGATCAGAAATGAACACAAGCAGAATCAGAGGGGAAAAAATGGGAGCATGTAAAAAATTTGCCTCAGCTGAATTTTAACAGGCAGATTTAGTTGCACATAAACAATGGATAAGAAAAAGATAAATATCACAAGTTACAGCCCTTGTAACAAGATAGTTGTTCTCAATAGATTTAGTTGTCCCTACAAGCTAACTAGACCTGCTAAGCTGTTGATAATAGACTGGTTTAGGCTGTTCTTCATGAGTCTAATTTGTTTACTTTTGTTGTTGTTACTTAAATTCTTTAGAAGATTTTTAGGAGCAGTGGTCAATCAGAACTATGTTATTGAAGTCTCCACCCACATATTTTTTTCCTTCCCAATCTTCACCAATAAATGACTTCATGCTTCTCAAGCTCTATCAATGTGCTTAGGAATGCAGAGCTGCATTTGAATTAAAAAATTGTCTTCCCCTCTCCAACATGCCATCTTAATATTTTAATGTTATTACTCAGTTATACTCTTCATAGAATCTTAAGATAGTGCCTATTTTTGGAGGGAGTCAAGAAGGCACATTAGAAACACCTGTACTTTCCTCAGTCTCTGTGAATCTGCAGGGAGAGATGTTGGGGAAAACCAAGATAGCTTCCCTTCCCTTTGTTAAGGCTGAAATTTAATAGGGTGCACAGGTTCTCTATAATTAGTGCGATATTTCTGCCGGATCCCAATTTCCACTATCAGGCTTTGTAATGGTTCCCATGAAGAGAGCTGTAGCCTCCTGTGTTTGCCAACACAATCAGCTTTCCTAGCTGTCAGGTGTAACTTCAAACACAGCATTCCTATTGCCTCATAGCACATACCACTCTGAGAGCTCTGAGAAATTCTAAAATAAGATGAGGACACATCATTGCTGTACCAGAGAGGGCTTTTTGAGTGGTTTCAAGTAAAAGAAAATGACACTGAAAATCACAGTCCATTACTAAAATAGAAGGATTTGCTGGTCTATGTAATTGCAAAGTTGAGTATGTCCAGACTTAGACTTTACTTCAGGTAAGAATTGATTCAGAGTTCAAATGCTACTATGACTAGGTGACATTCCTTAGTTCTGGGGAGGTTCATATTTGTAGGTTCAAAAGGATGAGTTTTGGCAGCCTTGGCTTTCCATCATCTCAGCACTTGGTTCAATGGGAGAGAAAATTCAGTCCTAAAACTGTAGAATTGAGCTTCTTTGTTGTGGTGTGAATAATGTGACCATTAGTGAACTGAACTTAGGAATTGTGTTAGTAGCTTCCCTTAATTCAGTCTACCCCTGGGGCACATTATAGTCAGTTCAAGGGACATTCCCCTGCTTTAGTAAGAAACAAAAGGAGAGGGTTTATTGGAAGTGGATGAAAATAATCTCAATAATGGTGAGGTGGTGGGAATAATAGACATTGCTAAAGTGTTGATCTCTAGTGAGTTTTGGATTTTTCTCATTATTTTCTCTACATTAATGATAATCTACACAATTTTTGCCAATATTTTAATGCAGTTTCTTATGCTGCTATATGGTTTATTTCTACTTTGGAGGATTCAGCTAGAATTATGCCTATGACTGGATCAAAATGTACAAATGTGAAGAAAAATGGTCATTATTAGTTGGATTTGGATATTTCTTATTTATATTCCTTAAAAATATATGACTAAGCCAGGAGCAAACAATCAAAGGATCATCAACAAAGATTACAGTAGAATTTCAGGATACATGTAGTTTTATCACTGGTCCTAGGAAAGCAGTTTTCCATTGAGACACAGATCTCTAAAACCTGAGTTCATGAACAGACTTGAGGTAATTATTCTGGCTAAAATATTTACTTACATAAATATTATTGTTGTGCTTTTCTGGTTTTACAGTCTCTAACAATGCCGCCTTTGTTGCTAAAGAAAATAGTCATGGCAGGATATTAGCATAGTTAATTTTTCTGTTGTTTTTTTAGCCAATATTAATTTGTTTCAAAGGGATATAGCTATGATTTATGATGCAAAAATAATGTCAACAGTAATTAATAGAGCTAGTTTGTTTACTCTCCTTTAACATGAAATTACTTTTTTTTTCATACCAAATGTATCTGACCCAGGAAATTTTAGAGTGGATCATGTGAGTAGTACAGCATGATGAAAGAAAGGTTATAATAACAAACACCTCCATTTCTCCCAGCCTAATTTATAATACTGTAACTTGATTGGGACATTTTCAGTATGGCTCTGCATTATATCTGTACATTTATCATCTTAGGATAAGCATTATTCTTCAGCCTTGAATCTTAAAGTGACTCTGAAAGCCACTGAAGGGTTGAATGCAACATAACTAACAGAGCCTCAGGAAGAAGAGATTGAAGAAACAATCACATTTTCACAACAAAATAAAATCCAATATATTCCCAGGTTATTATTTTACTAGTGATACTAAGAGACTGAAAATTTTAAGTCAGTGCTGTTGGTTCAACTTTATGCAAAAGAGGTTTGTGGTCATCAAAATGTTTATATTTAAAATCATCATTGAATGATATAAATGATTTCAGTTTGATTTGTATGTGTTATAGAAACTAATATTGTTCTTGGTACAAAGAATAATATATTGGTTGAAAAATCTTTTAAACTGGACTTTTTATATCATTCTGTATTACTATTTTTATTGCTGTGACAAAATACCTAAGATATTTCAGAGGGGGAAAGGTTTTATTTTGACCCATGGTTTCAGATGTTGTAGCCCATGGCAACTTAGTACCATTGTTTGTCAAGCTGTGGTGAGGTAGACAATCATGGCAAATGTGTGTGATGGCCAAAAGGTGCTCATTTCATGACAGTGTGGAAGCAGAGACACACAGAAGCATAGGGTCTGTAGCGAAGACAATACCTTCAAAATCATCTCCTCTGTAACCTACTTTCTCCACTGAGGTTCCAACACCTAATTTATCAACAACTTCTTAATAGTGCCACCAGCTTCAAAAGGTGTCCTAAGAGGGATATTTCATATTCAAACCACAATGACTGCCACTTTTTTTATTGAAGGAGTATCAGGATATTCCTGTTCTCTTAGTGAACCACTATTGGAGAAAGAGGTGAAAAATAGAGAGAAGAGAAGGTTACGTGCAGATGAGTGAAGATGCTGCATGTTCAGTGTCTGAGATGACTGCCTCCTATCTGATGATTCTGTTCAGGGAAAGACTTAATTGACTTCATTTTTGTCACTTCAGAAACCTCAAAGATGAGGTTCAAAACAGGCACCACCAAGTAAATAAAGCCAAGATGATTTCCATAACTTGAGATGTATTGCTGTCTCAACTATGTAGTTTCTACCTCTAGCAGTCAAGATGATAAAAATCAAAGTGTTTAATAGGACATAAAATGTAACTTAATAATTCCTGACATTATGGTCTCTCTTTGAAAAAATAAAGCTCATCAATGAAAAATTGAAGTGCAGAATTAATATTAAACTTGAATCATTGTTTTGGATGCAATGCACAGGGAAATACTACAAAACACTCATGTTAGAAGGAAAACAAAACTTCATAGAACGCACTCCTGCATGAGAAAAATTTTCATGGACAACTCTTGTTTTAAAAATTTCTCTCAACATAGGTAACAAAGTCCCATTTCTCTTCATTAGAATTTGTGTAAAATCTTACATGTGTAATGCCCCTCATCTGTTATTTTAAATGTGGAGAGCTAACCTATGAATCCATTGACATGAAAGAGTCTTAAAGAAGCTGTCCTTTGCATGGGACTTCTGCTCAAAGCAGTCCTTGTCAAGGGATGAATCAGGAGACAAATAGCCTTGCTAACTGAAACAGAAATGCAGCAGAGCTGGCCTGTCCCCATCCATCCTAGCAAACATTACCGCTCTCACCAGTCCATGTAGCTACGTAGGAATCTACTGCTTATTAAATAAAATATTTTGGCATGGACAAAAAATATCCTTGTGTATTTTAATTTCAAATATCCTTTCTGTGTAATGAATTTCAACTTCAAGTGTATTTTCATCATTGTTAGTGAATATACATGTATATATGGTGTTCCTTTAAAATTGAATTCAACTAATGTAATTTCTAGTCCTTAGAAATTCAACCTTAGAGAACAATTCAATAATGATATATTAAGAGGCTATCACAAGTCAGATCTGTGTGGAGTCTGTATTACATTGGCACAAGCAACACAGATGCCTGAACAAGTATTTAAAGTAAATAAACCTTGTGCAAGCTTACGTTAGGCAAGACTTAACAGACAACAGTAAATATGTGGACTAGAGACATCTGAAACTACAAAGGTACAGGGGCCAAACCAGGATCAAAATTGTTCAGAACTTACTAGAAGTAACTTTATTGTGCTTATATTTATGCAAGAAAACAATTGGAATTATTAAAAGTAAAAATGATTTGTTCAAAACAAAGGACTCCATAGGCTCTGAGATTCTATTATGCACTCTGTTCATTTCATATACACACAGCTGCTTTCTGTTTAACCCTTATAATATGTAAGGGACTATCGTGCATCTTGTATTTTATCCTCCCCAAAATACAATGCTGCCCTTGAGACTCAAGAATGCATCTTGGCCTCATCTTTTTCCAGTAAGAATATATGTTTTGTTTTTGTTTTAACTTCTTTCTATTGTACTATAAATCTTTTCTACTCTCTTCCCCTGTAAGGGAAATAATTTCCAAACTCATTTTATTTTCCTAATCCCATTTGAATTGCAGCTGATGTGTTCTTTCATTTTTTTCCCTATGTTATTTCCTCGGTCTGGCCTGTGTCTTCTGTGATATTGATAATTTTCTATCATTGTCTCAAATGCTTCAATCTGATGTTTAAACAACTATTGATCTCATAGGAATGATAGATCTAGCAATAAAGTGGCATGCTTTATTATCTAATACACTAGAGCTAATACACTATGGGTCAGAATGTCTACCTTGCCATTCCAGAAACAAATCTTTGTCCCTCTATTTCCATAGTTAACAAGATAATTTTTTTCTGAATAATTACTTATTTATTGTCAAAGTGATGTACAGAGGTGTTACAGTTTCAAATGTAAGGCAGTAGGTACATTTTTTTGTACAATTTGTTACCTCCTCCCTCGTTCCCCGCCCCTTCCCTCTTTCCCTCTCCCCCCATGAGTTGTTCAGTTGGTTTACACCAAATGGTTTTGTAAGTTTGCTTTTGTAGTCGTTTGTCTTTATATCCTTTGTCTCTTGATTTTAATATTCCCTTTCCCTTCCCTAGTTCTAATACCAGTATATGTGCCTTATTTTTGTTTTCCTCTTCCATGTATATTTTATCCAAAGGAACATACCATAATATATACTTTAAAGTAACAAAATTATACTGGATAGATAAAAGTGCAGTATTAAGGAAATTATTTGTACTTGCATTTAAGCCATTGGACATTTGACAAAAGGGCTTATATACTAGACTCATTTACGAAAATTCTGTAATCAATTATTGTCTTCTGTTAGAATTATAACTCTGAGGTAGTTTATGAAGATGACAAATTGTCTACTTTACTACATCAGATATATACACAAATCACATTTAAATATTTCCAGTTACTTAATTCAAGTAAAAAGGACTTTGTTTTTAACTTTTCCTTTTTTTGACAGTATTTACTATTCTAGGTCTGCTTAGAGCCCTCCAAAATCCCCATAAAGGAAGAGAAACCATACTGTGTGGATACAAATCAAGCTACTTTGAGTTTTGCTGCTCCATAGCAATGACAGAGAGAAATCATTTCTCTGCAGATTCCTTTGTGTTTCTATTGAAGAGTCAATACATCTGCCACTTAGTATCGTGTTTAGCCAGCTTACCCTCAGTTAGTGTGTTGCCCAGGGTAAATTAAACAATTAGTAGAATCATTAACTATTTCAAGACCAAAGAGAATCTTTGTTCAGAGGAATAATCATACAAAAATACATAATCGGATGGTTAGCAAATCTTCAAAAAAAATAAAGTTTTCAATACAGAGAGAACATTGACCTTGTTATCCAATGGAGGAGCCTATTAATATCAAGAGATGAACTAAGTTCCAAGAATATGAAAAGATGAAACCTATTAGGATTTGCTCCCATTGACACAGTATTTGTGAAGATAAGAGCTTCAAGTTTGCCATCCATAGAGGTTCTCTAACATCATTTGGTACTTGTTCAAGGTGCACCTTCAGAGAAAGCGAGGTGGTTCTGATTTATTGTGTACTCACAATACTACCAGGCGCTGTTCACTGTTGACAGTATCATGATTAAAGAACTCCTTGTTTTGAGCTTATCTGAAATTTGAGGTTGAAGATAAAGGTTTAAGTTTCATAATCATAATACACTGAGGACCTTATAAAGTCTTCTGTGAACTCATCCTACAGTTTGACTGTGAAGATGATGTAGGACATATGAAAGCAACTGAGAGAATACTTGACATCTAGCTTGCTAGTAAGAGTGAGGTACTGGGTTAAATGCTGGGGACTTCACTTAAATAAATAAAGCAGTAAATAAATAAAATCTGAATGTCAGGTCATCACTGAATATAATTCATTCAATCTATGTTAGAGCAAATAATATGTTATTAGGCTGCTCTATAGCATTTAATAAAATAGATTGAATTGCTTCCATGTACCACCACATCATCTAGGAGCAGTGATTTCAGCTGTTACTGTTTTTTTGTAAGATAAATATGTATAAACCATTAATACAATTTGTTAATACTACCATGCAAACAACTGTAACACTTCTTATTATTTGACTGGTACATTATCCTTATTATTAATTCTGATGTTTTACAGAAATTGCTTCTGTACTTATGTTACTTTGACTTGAATCACAAACTATGAAAATAATTTAAAAATTAATTCAGAGTCACAAATGACTAATTCAATTTTTCTATTAAACAGTACATGTATTTCTTAGTTTTTTTGAGTGATGCTTTTGCAATCATTATTCTGACAGAACAATTAATATTCTTGTATTGTGGATTCCTACTCAGTGTTTTTGTTGTTGTCTGAGACATTTCCTTCTAGTTTTCCCTTCTTTCAAAGAAAACAGAAGTTAATAAGCAGCAACTTTGTTTTGAATATTTAAAATTAAACATATTTTACTTGCTTAAATATAAATGTTGAAAATTAATCACACTTTACTTCTTAAGTGTAGTGCAGGGTATTTCTTAATATGATACAAAGCTAGTAGAAATAATAAAATCATTTTAAATAAACTTTCAGGATCAAAGAAACTAAAATGTTCACTTGGATTTGGGAAAATCATAATTAACATTATCTGTCTTCATAACCATAATTAAACTTACAGATGGAAACATTTGTTAATAAAACACAAGGATTATACAGTACTAAGGCAAGTCAGGATTACTTTGCAAAGGGTTTTAATTTTGATATTATCATCTATTGCTAGTTATGTAGGAAACTACCCAGAATTAATCATGTTCAAATAACCTCCTGTCTGCTCTGAATTAGCCCATTTTCAGAAGATGATTTGTCTATGTCTCACAACTGGTTGAATGAACTTACTTCTACATCTTAAGTCATCTTATAATTCAGCTCCTGGTACTCGGAATCTGGATGGTTGACTCGTGGCTGACAAAGCTCTTAAGTTGGCTGGCATTTCTACAAGGCTAGCTTCTTCAATTGGTGGCAGCAGAGAAAAGGATAGAGCAGCAGCCAGAAGATGTCTCACAATCCAGTCAAGGAGATGACAGAACATCACTTAAATCATATTCTGTCTTCCCAAACAAATCACAGGGCAGCCTATATTCAATGAATAGGAGAGCCACATTGCAAAGGGGAGTGAAAATTGGATGGAACAAAATGATTGCAAACACTTTTACAAATAATCTATGACCACACCTGAGTTTAGTGATAGAAGTATTATTAGGATACATCACTTTGCTAAGAAGTACATAAAGAAGGGAAATGGATTTTACATTTTTTTAAAAAAGTGGGTTATTTTTCTTTTTTCAAAAAAAAAAAAAAAGTAGGGTAATTCCTCTTCAAAAGTTCTTAACCGGGGCTGGGAGCATGGCTTAGTGGCAAGAGTGCTTGCCTTGCATACATGAAGCCCTGGGTTTGATTCCCCAGCACCACATATATAGAAAACGGCCAGAAATGGCACTCTGGCTCAAGTGGCAGAGTGCTAGCCTTGAGCAAAAAGAAGCCAGGGACAGTGCTCAGGCCCTGAGTCCAAGGCCCAGGACTGGCAAACAAAAAAACAAACAAAAAGTTCTTAACCATTCTCTCATTCATAACTTTTAAGAGTTTTTGAATAAATAAATAACACAATTTGCCTACAAAACACTCTTTCTATATATTGTATTGGTGAATATTACTAAGCAGTTTTTTTTAAGTTTTTATTATAAAACTGATGTACAGAGAGGTTACAGTTTCATACGATAGGCATTGGATACATTTCTTGTACTGTTTATTACCTTGTCCCTCATTTTTTAAAACATTTTCTGAAATGTTTATACTGATTTAGTAAGACTTATTGAAAATTAATATTCTCTTAAAACACGTACAAATTTTATTGAATTCAGTAATATTCTGAATCATACATTGTAGTTTTTATATAAATCCTCTATGTCTATACCTGTGGTCATGATTTCTTCATTTTCCATAAAATTCTCTAAGACTTTATATGTTCTACTTTTAGGTCTATAACAAAATGTATCAGGAAATATCATTTAAAGTAACCCGTATACTGATGGGACAAAGTTAATAGGGACAATGTTAACAATAAATTCTGTAGTTAGAAATTTATTCAAACATTGTAAGCATATATTTACAACTAATTAGTGGTGATAAAAATAATCAAATAAAGGAAGATAAAAATACATAAATCAAATTTCATCTGTTGAAACATTGGGTCTCTGACAATGTTGTAACTATAATACTCTTTTACAATTTTATTTTTCAATTTTTACTAGAATACATTAAGAGTACAAAAGCATTCATTGTGACTAATTCCATAGATAGACGCAAGGTATTTTGAACAAGCTCATTTCCTTTATTATACTGCCTGGTCCCCTCTGTATTTATTCCTCCTTTCACAAACAATGGCTGATAAATTTCATCATGTACCTATCAATATACATATACACACATGCACATAATTATAATTAAAAACTTAAGAAGAAAATTGTTGTTTCTTGTAATTCTTGATTATTATATTTTAGAGCTGGAAATTTTGTCTAAAGGGGTCATATTGTCCCTAGGGATTTCCCTAAGTAATCAAACAACAATTAATACACGTAAAATACAAATAACTCTTATAAACAAAGTACAAATGATTACATAAGTATGTAGTCCAACAGTCCTTTTCTACTTCAGAAACTTAAAAATGGAAAATTCTGATGAACAAACCATCTGTATGATATTTTGTTATATATGTGTGTATGTCTATGTCATATATATGTGCATGTATATATACATATGTGCAAATGTGTGTTTGATTTTAAATACGTATATATCTCTAACATCAATCTTAAATCATTCCTTCATTTTAATATTAAGGCTCAAATTCAGGACCTTGAGCTTACTTGGCTTTCTCAGTCAGTTGGCACTGTCTCATGTGAAATGTGAAACATGTCTCCAGTAAAGCTTTTGCTGTTTATTTTGGAGACAAATTCTTATGTACTTTTCTGCCTGAGCTAGCTTTGAACTGAGATCATTCCAGATCTTTGCCTCCTAAATAGATCTAATTACAGATTTGAGCCACCCACATCCTAATAATGTTCAGATAACCATTACACAGGCTGGCCCAAATCCTTTTTTACCTTTTCAGAGTCTGAAAAATGTCATGGCCTTCATTGTCATATCCTTGTGTGAATTATAGTTGACTGAACTAGAACAGGCTTTTCCTAAGGCATACTTTTGAGAATTTGGCTCACACAGATACCCATAAACCTCAGCTTTCATTTCCCATCTGAATACAAAACAGATGCAGGTGACATGAAGAGAGAGATCAAAAAGGTCCTTGTTGTACCAATAAAGTTTTTTTTATAAGGTGTACTGCAGACAGATAGTAGTTGTGATTCTCACTCCCTGACCACTACCTATCACAGCAGGAATAGATAGACTTGCCTGGTCACAAGGGAGACTGTGTAACAGCAAGCCTGCAATCTTGGGAATGATATCCATGAGTTGACTCCAGGGTGAAAAAGATGATGAGAACACATACAATCTGCAAGCAGCAGGATCACATAGAGCAGTAAGAGAAACATAACTGTATCCAATTCTTCACCACACTTATGACAAAATACATGGCTTCCTCGGGGGTAAGCTTAGGAGAAGACATGCTCACAAGTTACACTCATAGAGACCTAGCCACAGACCAACATAAGACACAGGCAGAAAAGACTCTCCATATATTTCCATTTGTGTTCTTTTTATTTTATGATTTAAACTTATTCATGTTTACATTTCATGATATTTAATTATTCTGCTATCCCTCGATTAGAACTTTAAACCCATTACAATCTGTAGTTCATGGAACTCTAACTGTAACAACTTTTATATAAAATATGAATATAACTTTTATAGTCATATCTTGTAGTTCAAAGTATGCTTACCTGAAGTCCAAAAAGGAGCTGTGAATAAAATTTTATTAATTTAACATGTAGTATTTTATTTGAAAATGCTAAAAACAGAGAAGTTACAGTTACATAATTCAACTAATGATGACATTTTTTTTTGGACAGTGCCCCCCCCTTGCTCTATCTGAGTTTTTCCCTCTCATGCAAGTTTTATAGTTCATTTCAACATAGTGTCCACGGAGTACCATTGCATTTGTTCACTTTTTGTCCCTCCATTTCTGTGCCTCCCTTGAACTCCCAAAGTTATATAGATAAACAAGACCAAAAGAAAACAATGAGCAGTAAAAATAAATAAAGAAAAAAATCCCTTGATCTCATTTCCTGATTTTCTGGGGTTCATTTAGATAAATATTATTTTGTATGATCAGATGGACATAGGCCTTTCTGTTCCTCTCTTGAGTGTCCTCCTTTAGTCTCACTGCATGTGAATGTCTAGAGACCTGTGCATTTTATTACGTCCCAAAGTATTTTAGATCTATCTTCTGCATTGAGAGAAAACATTTGTCATTTGCCTCTCTGAGCTTGGCTTACCTCACTTAACATGATTTGTTCTAGGCCCATCCATGTTAAAAATTAATAGGTAGTTTTTAACAGAAAGTCTTAACTTACTATTTTCTTACTCTTACATCATATTCAGATATGAAATTTTTTTCCAATGGTACTACACTTTGAACTCAGGGACTTGTACATGTTGGCCAAGTGTTTTATTACTTGAGCTACAACTACATTTTTCTTTCTTTCTTTCTTTCTTTTTCTTTCTTTCTTTCCTTCTTTCTCTCTCTCTCTTTCTTTCTTTCTTTCTTTCATTTTTTTTGCTTGTATGATTTTTTTTATAAGCTAGAACTTGTGATTTTGCCCAGGCTCAGTCTTGCATCATTATTCTCCTATTTATGCCTCCTGTGTAACAGGGATTACAGAGGCATATTGTCATACCTGGATTCTGGGTTGAGAAACAGTCATGCTCATTTTTTGCATAGCTTTCCCTCAATCATTGATATTCCTGATCTCCACCTTCCCAGTAGCTGGAATTATAGGCATGTACCTTCATGTATAGACCTCTAAAAAATGTTAGCCATGGAACTGGGGGATGAAGGATCATACACGTTCTCCCAATGTCACCATGTTACAGTCATATGTGCTAGTGAACTCACAATCATAAGTTCTAGTGAACATCTCATCACCTGTTCAATGGGGTGCCGCAGGGGAGAAGAATGAGCTGGTATTCACATCCATGCCACAAGACACAGAAATCCATCACCAACCACAACCAAAGGAGGGACCAAAATCCAAGATTCTATAAGACAAGGCTTCTACCTCCTAAGTTCATTCTACTAACTACTGTTTTAAAGCCCTATTAACTGTAAGGTGTAATAACTGGGAGCAACTGGTGAGGGACTTGCAGTGTTTATGTATGATAAATTTCTGCTGTAGCCAAGACTACAACAATTTTCACTGTTCTTTTGGTTTTAAAAACTCAGCTACTTTATATGGGTTTCTTAGATCATGCATAAAGTCCTTTTCAGTAGTGGTAAATACATTATTTTCTTAAATAACAGTGGAAATTTTCCTAACCAAAGAAGGTGTTGTTGCTGTCTCTTTTTTCTGTAACAGATTCCATTATCAGGCCAGGTGGCCTTACTGAAAGGAATGGTTTGTAGAGGAGAAAGAGCATATGACTAGAAGAAGCATATATTGTAGGTAGGCTATTGGGGTCAAATTTATCTAAATCTGTTGTCTCCTCGCTTCTTACCAAAGACTGCTGGAAAATAGCCAACATGGAATCAATTCTGAAATTCTCTGCTAACCCATCTGGAAGAACACGTTTGTTTTTCCAAATAGCCAATGAACACTGCAAGGTAAAACCTGTCTTCCTGTAGTGGTGAATATTTCCCTAAGGTAAAGCTTGTGGCATGCAGCACAGATGTTGTCTGAGTAGTATATCAGGACAATGGGAAGACACACGCCTGGAAGTAATGGGCCACAATATCAGTCTACTGTAGTCTGGGGAAGTCAGACACAGTCCTGTATAGCAGCTCTTGGTACACTTCTCTTAAGTTACTTAGAGGCCAAGCAGATGAGAAAGCCCAGCAGATAGGCATTGACTGGAGCTGCCTATTTAATGAGAAATGTCAGCATGCAGAGAATATACAGTCTAGAGATGGAATAAAGAAAACAATTTTAGGGATTATTGAATAAAATTTCTTACTGTATAACCTGAAAAAGGAGATAAGAACATTCAGCATACTTGTTTTCTCACACCTACTTAATGGGAGGAGAAATGTTGGCATTGATTATGGAAAAGTGGGAATGACCTCAATGTAATCAGACTGGGTGAATAAAACTATATTAGTGAGGTGCATTGGCTTCAAGGTAGCTCTCACAAGCTACTAAAACTGATGAAATCCCATCCAGATCTAGGACCAAGAAGCGAAGAATTCACCATTTGTTCCAAATTGAAGGTAATTGCCTGTACTAGAGGACATAGAAGTTGAAAGTATGTGCAGTATCATGGGTGATATTGCTTGATTTAAGATTTAAAAAATATTATTAAAGTGTTGTACAAAGAACATAGCGTTCCATAAGTTAGTTTCTGAGTACAATACAATGTGTTCTATGTCACCCCCTCCTTCACTTCTCCCGATTAGCCTCCCTCCCATCTTCACTCTCAAGTTACATAATTTGAGTTTTACATCATGCACTTTGTAATGCCTGTATTTTCTCAATACAAATTCTCCAACCTCTTTTTTCACATCTTTAATAGAAGACATTAACTTTCTCAATATCATTCAACAAAGAAATGTAAAATTCAAATCACATACACACAATTAGTCTCCAGAGCCTTAAAAATCTTTCTTTAATATCTGTTTATTACGAAAAACTATCCCCATTCTACTTATCAGTTTCCCATAATGATTCATTTTCTAGGGTGTTTGGAACCCAGGAAAAACATTGAGAAAATTTTCTACTTTTTCTCCTTTAGATATTTTAGGGTTTGGGGACATGTGTCACATTCTATAAGGACCAGCTTCCCTGAGCTATGGAAAATGAAGTGTTAGCTCAAATCAGATCTCCCCCACTGTGCTACCCCTCAGATAGACGCTAGCATTTTTCTCAAGGCTAGCTTTCATTGTCAGGATTCCTGCAGTTTATCTTCCTTTAGCCTGACTTAGAAAGACTCTATTGATTCTTCATTTGGATCAGCAGGTGGATTTACTCACTACAATTACAAGCATTGGAATAGTGTTAGCGAATTCAAAACTTCCTATTCCACTATATATCACCTTCTCCCATTCCAGAGAAATTGGGAATACAATTAATTGCCAAATATTGAAGAATGCTTGCACTGGTGGCATTATGTTGTAGAATGAATATCTCTAAGAAACCTAAAATACCATGTTATCTAATGCAGTACACCCACAGAAATGAAGGACAATATGCCAACCAAAGGAAACAGAATCATCTGAGTATTCTTTTCAAAATAAAACTATATGTAATATGTACATTCCTTTCTCAACCCCCAACATACACACCATCTGTTATATACAGATTCCAGGAGCATTTTGCCTTCTGCAGCTTTACTGTGGAGCTTACCTTAAATTTACCGACAAAATGTGACATCAGTATTAAGGAGAATATGAAAGAAACTTTAACTTTGTTATTGAATGGAGGAAATGCTATATTAGTGAGAGTCCAGTAACAAAAATGGAGTCAGTGCATGCCAGGAAGAACAGTAGTCAGGGTTTAATATAGGCAACAAAGATTCACCGACTTGTTGGGAAAGGTGAATACTTAGCATGGGAAGGAAAGGTAACCGAGGGCTTAGTAATCACAGAAAATCAATAACCTCACTCTAGTTAGAAAGAACCAAAGCTCAGAATTGGAATTAACTAGAAAGAACTTGATCCATAAAGAGGTCAAAAACATAAAGGAAGGGATTCTTTAAGAGATTCCTTCCAGTTGTGCTCCAATCTCTTGTAAAGTCCCCACTCCCTGACTATATAAAGGCACTTAGGAAGGAGGTGTAGAAATGTCAGCATAAAGATCAGAGTGTCTGATAGTATAGAACAAGAAGAAGAAAATACAGAAATAAAAATGTAAGAACTGACCAAAAGAGTTGGACCCATGTTTTGATCTGTTCCCATGCAGTATACAAAATTGTTTTACTTATCTCTATGTACACAAGAATGCTCAACTTTCCTTATGAACAATCCTCAGAGTTTGGCTCTTATGATCAGTTATTTTTGCTATTTTAATTTGAATTATTTATTCGGTTAATTTTTGACGGGCTTCATGGGTGATTATATTACATATAATTTTTTTTTTTTGCCAGTCCTTGGCCTTGGACTCAGGGCCTGAGCACTGTCCCTGGCTTCTCTTTGTTCAAGGCTAGCACTCTGCCACTTGAACCACAATGCCACTTCTGGCCATTTTCTATATATGTGGTGCTGGGGAATCGAACCCAGGGCTTCATGTATATGAGTCAAGCACTCTTGCCACTAGGCCAAATTCCCAGCCCCTACATATAAAATTTTTGGCATCATATTTTTTTTAAAGTTTTGGGGTATTATTTCTATATTTAACTGTTTGGGGTGGCACTGGGTTGACAACTGCACATCACATATTTTGGTAGGCAAGCACTCACCATTATGCCTTGCTTGCAGTGCTTCTTATGTCTATTTTAGTGTCAGTTTCTGATGGTCTGCAAAATGAGTACCCATTTCAATTATGTAAACACATGATCACATACATACATACAGAAATATATTAACTAAAGTGCAATATTGACGAAAGTACAGGGAAGGATTCTAATGGTAAAACTTCTTTGCATGATTAACACACAGCTAAGCAAAAATGGACAGTAGAAAGCTGGCATGCATTTTTAGCAGGAGATGAAATCAGAAAAAGAAGGGGCAGTAAATGGAGAGGGGATGGGTAGAAGAACACAGTCATTATACTCAAAGTACAAATGTGAAAAGGGAACCAGGTAACTTGAGGAGAAGGACTTGATTGGGAAAGATGAGAGATAAGAATACAAGAAGCAATATTGACCAAAATACATTGTACTCACAAATTAACATGTTAAATTGAAATCCCTTTGTACAACTATTTAAAGATGATAGTAATAATCAAATTCTTTTTTTTTTTTGGATGTAGATTTTTTTTTCTATTTATTGTCAAAGTGGTGTACAGAGAGGTTACAGTTTCATATGTTAGGCCTTGGGTACATTTCTTATACTGTTTGTTCTTATTTGATCACATTATTGTGATAATAATTACACATTTCTTCATGATTTTGTTACTATCACCTATAAAAGGAATAATGTGGGGCTGGGGATATAGCCTAGTGGCAAGAGTGCCTGCCTCGGATACACGAGGCCCTAGGTTCGATTCCCCAGCACCACATATACAGAAAATGGCCAGAAGCGGCGCTGTGGCTCAAGTGGCAGAGTATGCTAGCCTTGAGCGGGAAGAAGCCAGGGACAGTGCTCAGGCCCTGAGTCCAAGGCCCAGGACTGGCCAAAAAAAAAAAAAAAAAGGAATAATGTATCTGTTACTTTACCTAAAAATTTATGGTGGGAACATTTCTTCTTTCACATATGTACTAGAAAACCTATCAATCTTCATTCAGTATTTTGAATGAACAATCTTATAAATGCTGAAGAAAATATTAGGTTAAAGCTCTGGAGAAGATTACATTTCCTTGATGGCATATTCAATAAATTTCAAAAGTGAAATAATAGCATTAAAAATCTACTTTCTAAGACTATTGATACCCTTGAGCCTTTTTTTTTTTTTTAATCAGCATTCACCTTGGCGAGAGCCTTTACATTTCTGAAACTTTCTTATTACATAAAATGGGAGCATTCAGTAATCTTGGTCATTCAAGGATGCACAATCTAAATGCAAGCAAAGAAGTATTAGCTCCTTGAACAAGGACAGATGGACAGGAGGCTGGAGATAAAGAATAACTACTCTTTCCTTTCAGTCTGTAGACAAATCATTTGGAACATTGTCTACACTATCTCTGAGAAGTTTGCTTCAGAAGTGAGAACCCACTACTGTGAGTAGTGATCGATATAAAAACAATTCATGTAAAAAGACTCCTTTCAACTCTCTTTGAGTATGGCTAAAGAATATCACAAGAGGGGCTGGGGATATGGCCTAGTGGCAAGAGAGCTTGCCTCGTATACATGAGGCCCTGGGTTTGATTCCCCAGCACGACATATACAGAAAATGGCCAGAAGTGGCGCTGTGGCTCAAGTGGCAGAGTGCTAGCCTTGAGCAAAAGGAAGCCAGGGACAGTGCTCAGGCCCTGAGTCCAAGGCCCAGGACTAGCCAAAAAAAAAAAAAAGAATATCACAAGATCAACCCATTCATACAGACTTGAAGTCTTTTTACTTGTCTATTCATAGCCAGGAAGGATAATCCCCAAGGAAAGATTGCTGCTATAATCCTAGCTTCTCAGGAGTCTGAGATCTGATAATCTCTGTTCAAAGCCAGCCTTGTCAGGCAAATTCTAGGATTTCCTTGCTCTTCCTAGGAATTATTTTCCCTCCAAATAAATTCAATTTCTGTTTCTTTTTTTTTTCTTTTTTTTTTTTGGCCAGTCCTGGGCCTTGGACTCAGGGCCTGAGCCCTGTCCCTGGCTTCTTTTTGCTCAATGCTAGCACTCTGCCACTTGAGCCACAGCGCCGCTTCTGGCCGTTTTCTGCATATGTGGTGCTGGGGAATCGAACCTAGGGCCTCGTGTATCCGAGGCAGGCACTCTTGCCACTAGGCTATATCCCCAGCCCCCAATTTCTGTTTCTTAAAGAATAAAAATAGAGCAGTTTACCTGGGTAGGCCCAAGAAAAAGAAAAAAAAACACAAAGGTTGACATCTTTATTTTTGAGTGGAGACTAGTTATCTTGCTTAAAATGCTTCCCAAATACTATGAAACATTACCTGTCCATACTGAACTCTCTTACATATAGGAAAACATTTGCATTTCCTCCTAAGAATCTGATAGTTTTCTCTTTGGTGGTTGGTCTTTGCTAATGGGAGGGGGACTATAAATAAACCACACCACTTTTGCTAGAAATGAGTTTTGGGAATTCAAACTTAAGCATTCACAAAGATAGTAATAAGGGACTTTTTTTTTTCTAATGTTTTATCCTTGGCAGAGAAAGTTAAGAAAAGCAGTACTGACTTCAAAGTCTTGTGTTGAAAGGGGGGATAAATGTAATGAGGGGCTACTGGTATTTAAAAATCAAATCCAACACATTCCATAGCTCTCACGAGATGTAGTTAGAGATAAACATGTAAGGTGCCAATTAGGGGACCCAGAAAAGGAGATTTTAAGATTTGTCCCATTGGGCAAAATGCATATTAGGAATTAGAATCAAGAATACAATTTCTGAACCCAGTGCCTATGGATCATGCTTTTAATCCTAGCTAGTTGGAATGATGAGATCGAGAAGAGAGAAATGTGGTTTCACACAAGTTCAAGCAAAAAAAGTTTATGAGAGACCATCTCATCTGTACGGTGACATGGACTTTTTATATTATCTAAGGAGGGGTGTGTAAATAGCAGGATAGTGGTCCATTGTAGCCTGGCCAAAAAAATGAGACCTTGTTCCCCAAATAACTACAGAAAAATGGCTTAAAGTATGGCTCAAGGGCTAGAGATCTTGTCAGCTGGCACCAAGCCCCGAGTTCAAACTCTTGTATTGCTAAGCAACAGTTTGACAATTTTGTATAGGTTTCTACAACTCAGAACAGTTTCTAGGATTCAACTTTCAACTCTCTTTGAGTATGGTTAAAGAATATCACAAGATCAATCTATTCATAGATACTTGAAGTCCATTTAACATGTCTATTGATAGCCAGTCTGGATAATACCCAAGGAAAGATTCCTGCTGTAATCCTAGCTTCTCAGGAGTTTGAGATCCAAGAATCCCTGTGTAAAGCCAGCCTGGTCAGACAAATTCCAGCGACTCTTACCTCCAGTTAGCCAGCAAATACCTGAAAATGGAGATGTGACTCAACTGATGAAGCTGTAGGGATGATAGGAAAAAGACAAAGTATTGGAGCACACAAGTATTGGGTTTCAAAATCCAGCACTGGCATACAAAAACCAATTTCTTAAAATTTCATCTAAGTATACAAAATGCTTGCCTAAAAATTAACCTACTTTGGAGGCAGTCTAACTGCCCCAAAAGGTAGTCAGTTGTATGACAGCATATACAGTGCAACTTCAATGCAAGTACATTTTCATGAGTGTAAGTAGGTATGACTGGAATCTTAAAAACACAATCTGTTTATTCTTAGTGGGGAATGTACCTGATTTTGAATTCTTTTTAAGTAATTTTTCTAGGTAGTAACATTTTGTGAGTCACAATCTCAGGAGATATCCTGGCCTTGAATTCACAGACCCCCAGCCTCAACCTTCTTCTTGAATGATGTGATTATAGATATGCATCACTACATCTGACAGGATAAAATTCACACCAATTTTATGTATATTGTTGATATCTCCATGTATGAGTGTGTTTTGATCATATTTACTTTCTTGTATTATTTTCCTTATATCCCATTTTGTCACCTTCCAGTGTCTAACTTTCTTGCAAATTGTTAAAAATGAGTTCCATGATGACCTTTTTCTTATGTACATACATTGTACCTGCTTCAAGTTCTTCCTCTGTGTTACTTTCAGATTGGCAAAAGAATAGAAGGGAATTGAGGCAATGTGTCTACTACAGTCATTGGATACTGAGCTTTTGTCTCAATTCAACTCATGCAAGTTTGTTACTGGCTATGCCCAGTACATTTTCTCAAATACTTTCTATCAACTAGTGTTCTCTTTTTCCCTTTACTACTTTTCCTCCCTGTTGACATAGTCTATACCTGCATCATAAAGTATCTCTTCTATGTCTTTAATAAGCCTCTGAAATGCTTCCAGCATTCATCTTTCTCTTCTGTTCTAGATAAAGAGAGCTAGACAAACATCTATACCATGTGTTTGACCCAACATCTTATAATTTGGCCATCATGATTTTGCTATCGTATGATGTTTTATCTTCCCAATTTGTTGCCTGTGCAATTACCTCATTCTCTAGGCTGCCAGCCTTCACCACTGAATTACATAACAATTCTCTAGTGAGAAATACTTAGAAATATTTTGTATCCATCAGATAGCAGTTAGGTGTAAAATGAAGAGAAAAGTAGCCTATCTACTTACAGATCTTTTAGACATTAATTTCCAATCATACTGTATTACAAGTCTTCTGGGGCATTTGAAATTTCCAATCTAATGACTCCTTGACTCCTCTAAAATTTTGTTCTCAAAAGACCTGGTTCAAATGAACAAAAATGTTCCCTGGAAAGTGTACAATTACCCATTAACAACCATTAGTTCACTATTAGAGTTTAGTTTATCCAATTATCTGCCATCAGATAGCAGAATGCTGATCTTGGAAAATAGGACACATAAAAAGGAGGAATTAAGGATGATATGAAAGGGCACAGAAACATTCAGAGAATGAAATGCCACTTTCTCATAGCCACACTTAATCCTAGTGTACTGAGAAGTTTACTAAGGGCAGGGAGGGTAGGACAAAAAACAAAGAATGGGACATTTCCTACTAGGCAAGCTAAGCACATTAATGCACAATAAAAGCTCCATGAAGAGGATGATTGTTAAGGAAGAAACAGAAGTTAATGTTTCTGTGGTAAATATTTAGTAGGGTTCTTTTCCTATTAGGTTAAAAAATATTTCTTAGGTGGTGGCTTATATTCATGATGCATGCAGGTAGAGAGACAGAGATATTCAGGATCCACAGAACGCTAGAAAATAAGCCCATTCATCGACACCAAGTTCTTTCTCTCCAGGAAACAAATATTTTGCAGAATGAAAATGTATGAGTAGTAAAAAACTACAAATTTAGAAACAATGGGATGAAAATATCTCATGTGTGTTCCTCAACTTTAGTGATATTTTTATTTCCACGAAGAAAGGGAGAGTAAACAATTAGCTATGATTATGAAATTTTCTGTCGTTCTTTTGTTATTCCGATACTCTTTTTTTTTTTTTTTTTGCCAGTCCTGGGGCTTGGACTCAGGGCCTGAGCACTGTCCCTGAGCTTCTTTTTGCTCAAAGGTAGCAATCTGCCACTTGAGCCACCCCACAACTTTTAGCCATTTTCTATATATGTGGTGCTGAGGAATCAAACCCAGGGCTTCATGTATTCGAGGCAAGCACTCTTGCCAGCAGGCCGTATTCCCAGCCCCTAGATCCTCTTTTGAAAGCTCTTAAATGCAAATTTTATTTTCATTAGGGAACAAGTATGTGCATTTATTGTTTTCCATATTGTTTCTTGGAATAAAAGTGAGGATTTATAGTAGAGGAGATCTCTAAAAGGAAATTTATTTTCCAGTGGGACTTTTTAATTCTCTCTCTCTCTCTCTCTCTCTCACACACACACGCACACACAGGCACACACATACACACACACTTAGACTGGCCCCTACTCTGAGGTAGAATTTATTTTATGTATTATATATGAACATAACATAGCAATTTATGAGATCATTATTATTATCATCTTATTAGAAATTATGATACAAAATATATACCAAATTCAGCTATTCAAATCACTGAACTATTAAAATGCATAGTACATATTTAAATATGAATAAATATGATACAAGTATTTTAATATACTTGTAAACTAAGCTTTTAATATTTACTACCTTCCTCATTTTTTGGAAGGTAACAACTGTTTGAAGAGAAAGAAGAGTAAGTAGTATTATACTTACATGCCTTATGAGCAAATTAAGGGAATCAAAGATTTACTACAGTCATAGAGTCTAGTAACAGATTTGGATCTAGAAGTATTCCTTTTGATATCTTGCAGAAAGGTAGGAATTTAACTTTTAATATAAGGGTATGATAAATTTACACATGTATACATTATATATATATTTGCTTTTCAGTTTAAAGATAATACATTTTTAGTGTAAAAATTCAATGATACAAAATATAATTAAGAAAAAACAATTTGCTGCCTAGTAACAATCATGACTGTACTTTTACAATTAATCATGATATGAAATTAAAAAAAAACTCCTATAAAGTGGTACAAACATAAATCTAGTAGAAAATGAGTATAAATGTTACTTAGATTTTGGTTTAAACTTGATCATATTATTTATTGCTATATTTCATGCAAGGGCTACATGAGACAAAGTATCTGGTTCAAGGTAGATACTTAATAATACAAGTGACTATTTTATATTTTTATTTATTTATATATCCATAAAGTTTGTGTGAACGAATGGTAATAGTGCCTGTGATCAAACTGTGTTGAATTCAGTTCTTTCACTTAAAAATAAACCATGGATACTCTTATACCCCAACAGATGGTCATAACTGCCTTCTTAGTGGATTTTGCTATTATGTATATACCATAATTAATGACTTATATAAATAATCAACAATACACAAATAAAAAGTTTATATAAATAAAATTATATAAATAAACAATTTTAGTGGATTATTATCACAAGTAATGGTGAAAGGAACACTTTCATACTAACCTTACCTCATACTATGTCTGAGAACTCAACTGTGTAATGGGTAGGAGACATTATTACATAAGCCTTCTAATTATGAATCATTGATTTTTCTGTATAGATGGATCAATAAACTTGTTAAGTATATGTTTATCTTGCCTATATGAAGGTGCTGCGCAGCTCTTTACCAAAGGAAAAATTTCCGAATTATAACTCAGACCTGCTGATCAAAACAATAATTGAAATTTCTTGATTCTGATTATTAAGTACTATCAAGGGACATCTTTATTTTCTGAAATGCTAAAATTCCCATTCTTGTGAAGGAACTAGCTTTGTGACCACATCTTCTGCTTCAACCCTTACTTATAAAAGCTGATCACCATTGACTAATTAGCAGTACAACATATCAGTTTAGGAGTACAATGCATCTTGATCAACGTTACCCTTTCCTTCATTATATTTCAGGTCTCCTGACCCTGATCATCAGCTTGAGTTATTTAGTTCCATTTTTATTTGCATTTTGTATGCATTGAATATAATGGCTGTATTCAGCCACCCTTTCTACATTGAACTTCTTAAAAAGTCAATGATTTTTTTAACCAATGCATTCCTTGTTGCTTTAATAAACGCCATACTTACATGACTCTATCTTGAACCATCACTTAGCAAGACTTTGGGGCAATATATAGTATATTCATTCTATTATGACCCATCCGTTGAGGACATTGATTCTTTTTCACTGTTTTGAGCAGCCTTTGGGATGTCTATATCACTTAACCTGAGTCATTGATTTTCCTGAATGTGTGAGAACTTACAGAACATAATATTAATACCATCTTCTAGGCTCATTTGAGGATGCTAAATTTCATAACTCAGGTTAGCTTCTATATTAATATAATCATATCTAACTATATATTCTTTATTTTTTTATCCAGTCCATAAGTGATCAAATTTCATTTGGCTTCTACTGGCTACTGCTGATACCTGTCACCATGCTCTGTTAGATCTTTCACCAAGCAGTGTCTTTTCTCCCTTAAACAGCTGTCTTCCCTGGCCTGATGACATGTGCCATGACCTTAGTTTCTACTCTGATTGTCAGGAAAGGAAGTAAGAATAAGTTTTAACAGGGAGAAAGATGACCTATGTCACCTGCCTTGCAAGGCAGATGTTGCTTTATTGTTTTTAAAGAATGGGTGAGTTTAGCTATTTATGGGAATAATGAACTATTTCTGTAGTTCCAGAGGTTCTTCGGATTAATGATTTTTGAAATTCATTATCTCTGATATCATTTTGTCCTTCCTAATTCAAGCCCTAACAGCAGCATAGTGAAAAGCTCACAATTAATTACATAGTCTATGAAATTTTTAAGTCTACATAAAGGCAAGAAACCAGATTTCTGAATCTGTACCCTAATCACTGGTTTTATCAAAGAATATCATTTTGTGATAATGGAAACTACCCACAAGTAGTTTTATTAAACTGTAAACTCTTCTTAGAGAGGATCATTTGGTGATGAAATACCAGCAGCCAACATTCTGAGCAGAGGAAGGAAGGAATACCTGGGCTCTGGGGAATGAGCAGAGGTAGCAAACCATCATATCCATGTCATATTAAATAATAATAGCAAGGGGCAGAAGGGAATGATAAAGGGGAGGTTTGTAGATTTCTGAAACATAGAGATGTGTAAGAGTTTTTAGGTGTGATTTATTTTTTCAAAAAGGAATGAGTTGACTTTTTCCTGTCAATCTGCTAATTGAAGGATAGTAGGAAACAGAACTTAGTGGACAGGAGAATGAGAGTGTAGACCCTAGTTTGAAGTAAATAAGTGCTACTATGAAATTCCAGATTCCAATTCAAGGGAAAATATGAAATAAACCAATGAACAAAGGCTGGAAAGACAGTGGAATTTCTTCTCATTTGGATAGAGTATGTTGGGGGCTGGGAATATGTCCTAGTGGTAGAGTGCTTGCCTCGTATACATGAAGCCCTGGGTTCAATTCCTCACCACCACATATATAGAAAAAAACAGATCTGGCGCTGTGGCTCAAGTGATAAAGTGCTAGCCTTGAGCAAAAAGAAGCCAGGGACAGTGCTCATGCCCTGACTTCAAGCCCAGGACTGGCAAAAGAAAAAAAGAAAAGATAGAGTGTGTTTATCAGAGTTGTATCAATGAGAATAAGCAGCACTGCTGAATTTACCTAAAGATAGAACTAATGAGTAGTATAAATAATGTCAGAAGGTTTAATGAATGCACATGATCAATAGGGATAGCATGTATGAAATGGGAAAAAAAAACTGAGGTCAGTATAGTTTATTTAATTGTGGTCACATAATAAAGAACAACTGTGAATAAATATTATGCCAATATTTTTCTTCCATCAGTACTCCTTAGATCAGAATAAAATGCCACGTCTTCAGAGTTTGAACATAAGATGGTAATTAGGAAAACAATTATACAGAATAAAAGTTTCAAGAGACTGCAACTTAAACCAGATGAACACATCAAAATGAGTCATGGAAAGGGATGGGCTAGAATAGAATGTGAATGTTGAATTTAATCACCCCGTGTTAGCAATGTGATTGCAAATGGTGAGAAGAGGGGTTGTTGAGGCAAAGAACTGCTGAAGTTATACTTTCAAACCTCTAAATGATCTCCTCTGAAATCAGCCACTTTTTTGTTTTTTTTTTTTGTTTTGTTTCTTTTCAAGCTTGGTCTTTTATCACAAGATCTCTGGCAAATATTTCTGTTTATGAGCTGAAGTAAATTTAAATAGGAAACTTTACAATTTTCTTTGTGATTACACAGCAGTAATTTTAGGACTGTTTTTCTTGGGAATCTGGATGGTAATTACTAAAACCCCAAAGCTAATTATGTTGTTCTGCTAGTGGGACTGTAGCTATGGATGAGAAGTCTTTCCCATTAACAGGCTCCATTTATAGGCATTGTCATTCTGCTTTTACCCTAAGTCTTTCCTCTCCTGCTTCCCATCCCCAAGGACAGAGGGAAGCAAATAATTCAAAGGAGGTGTCCTTTGGCAAAATGAGATTTTATTTAAAAAAAAAAAAGAAAATAAATATCTTTTAAAGAAGCAAATGTTCAAGCCTATGTGTATTGAATTTGAGAAATTCTAATATACATAGATGTTTTATTTCAAAGAGCAAACTGGGATCCATAAGACAGAGACCTCTATAACAAAGCAGAGCTAAATAGAGTATGAATACATTAAACAAATAATCGTAGTAGAATTGTTGTGATGACCTCCTATCTGACACCTCACACAAATAGGATGCTGTTGCTGTAAGCTGTTAAGTCAGTAGTAAGATGCCAGGCTTCAAATATACGAGCATATGTATTTACATAAACAGATAGTGTATCTAAAGTGTTTCTCATAGAAGCAATGGCAGCTGTGTATTTTAACAATACCACATTAAGGTAAACAAAACCGCATATTTGTCTAAATAGAATGTCAAAATTCAAATAAATAAGCATTTATTTGAATGGGTTCTTAAGATATTTTTCCCTTCAGCCCTCCTATTCTAAAACTTGAAGGGGAAATTAAGCATATTCAAGGCAATCCTTAACAAATAATGTAAATGGCCAAATGTCAAGACATGCCAATGTAAAGCTGACACAGCAAGAGTATTCTTGCTGTGTATCTTGTGTCTCTATAGAAAAAGAACATGGCCAGATCTTTTGGAAAATGGAAATAATTCTAATCTTGCCTCCAGGGCAAGATTTCTCACTTCCCACATTTGAAACAATATAATGTTATTTTAAATGTTTATCATATTAATATCTGTAGTTCAAAAACACTAACAGTAAACATGACTTCGTGTGTAACTTTTTTTAACATTCCAGAAATCCCATATTCTATTTTGGTAAAGTTTATAGGAAAATGATCTAAGAGTATAATTAATATAAAACATATCAGTAATTTGCACATATTGGTAAAAGGATTATGATGGATAAACCATAAATTCTTTGTTTAGAACTTTGTATAAATACTGGTGTCTATCTGATTTCTGATACTTTTCAATCATGTTGATTTTACAAAAAATATTTGAGCTCTTAATAGATCAGTTTTAATTGTGTTATGTTTCCTATCTATTAGGTATGAGACTGAAATCATGATATTTTAAAGAATCTAATAACAGCTAGGCTTGGGTGGTTCTTGCATGCAATCATATTCCTAGCTATGAAGAAGGCTGAGATCAGAGGATCAAGGTTCCAGCCAATTCAGGGAGACATATCCCATTTTGACTATTCCAAAAAAAGACAGCAGTAAAAACAAAAAACTGGAAGTGGAAGTGTGGCTCAAGTGGCAGATTACTAACTTCAAAGGAAAAATCTAAAGGAGAACAGCAAGTAGTGAATTATACCTCCAGTACCAGTACACACACATGCACACCACATCCAATAACATATGCAAAGTTCCTACCACATGCAGAAAATGCTTAAAACACTTTATAGCTCAGTCCTGAGCTAGAAAATATATCCTAGCTTCAGGTTGCATAAATGTGGAATTTTGTTTCATTCTTTAGCATTATAAGTTGCATTGTTTCTTGAACTGTGTTTCTTACATTAGTGCAATTGTGAGTTGTCATGGTAGTTTGTTGATGGAAGTTGGTCAAAGGAGACTATCCGGTGACAGTTTTGTTAAAGAAAACACATAATCATCCTTAGATAGGCTTCTGGCTACCTCAATTTTGTTTCTCCAATAATCTGCCCACCTACTTTCCTAGATGTAATTCCAGTTCTAAGCTAGCTCCCTTTCTTAATGACCCAAATCAAGTCTTTAGGATA
This sequence comes from Perognathus longimembris pacificus, assembly GCF_023159225.1. NCBI lineage: Eukaryota > Metazoa > Chordata > Mammalia > Rodentia > Heteromyidae > Perognathus > Perognathus longimembris. The sequence goes on along the minus strand of NC_063168.1, from coordinate 42,581,070 downwards.
CAAGTCTTTATCCTTGGACCTCACATTCTGAGAGCTCTGACATATGAGAGTATAGATATTGTTTACCCAGTTGCCAAATGCTACTTGAGTTTCAGTTCTTGGACAGGAACCAGTAAACAGCTTAGATAATATCCAACACATACACACAACAAGTTCTCTTAATGTTCTCTCTTACAGCCCATGTGGCTTGATATTCGGAGATAGTATCACATCTTCTCCAAGAAATACACAGATTCTAAACAAAACCTGTAAGTTTCTTATGTCCTTGTGTGTCCTTAGTATGATTTATGAATTTAGGAGTTGAGAAAATAGCAATGATTTCCTTTGCAAGTTACATCTGTAGGAATTTGACCTTTTTGTATTTAACATCAATCTCACCATCTTTACAAAAAAATATAGATACATAGTACTCAAAACCTGGCTTATAAAATTGTAACCCTTTTGTACAATTTCCTAAATATCAATATTGGTCTGTCATCTATGTATCTTTCTATGTATGTATATGTATCAATTTATATATCTTTCCATCCATCCATCCATCTATCTACCTACCTATCTATCTATCTTAATGCTTGGGGTTGATTTAGGACTAGGGCACTATTCATATATATATATTATCAAACTGCATTACAGAGAGCTTACAGTTTCATACATTAGGCATTGGATACATTTCTTGTACTGTTTGTTACCTCGTCCCTCATTCTCCCAAACTTTGTGTTTTCAAGGCTAGTGCTCTATCAGTTGAGACACAATTCCACTCCTGGCTTGTTGATGGTTAATTGGAGATCAGAGTCTCATGGAATTTCCCATCCAGGATGGATTCAAATCATGATCCTCAGACCGTGCCTCCTGAGTAGCTAGGATTGGAAGCATGAACCACTGTCATCTGGCTGGTTTTAATATATTGTAATATGATTCAGTAATTCCCATATGACTAGCTTATCTGGAACCCTTAAGAATTATTCATTACAAGGGATGATAATTATAATATTTGGTCTGCTTTTGTTGTTGTTGTTGATCATGGGGCTTGAACTCAGGACCTAGGCAATGTCCTTGAGCTTTCTCACTGAAAGCTAGCACTCTGCCACTTTGAGCCACAGGACCACTATGGTTTCCTGCAGGTTATTTAGAGAAAACATTCTCATGGACTTTCTTACTTAGGCTTGCTTTGAACTGCAATTTTCAGATCTCAGTCTCCTGAGTAACTAAGATTATAGGGGTGAGCCACTGACACCCAGCTAGTATCTGAACTTCTCAAATGATTTGGTCTTTGTGGAATGTACTTGTATTTTATAAGCTATGAAATGGACCTTGAGTATAAGGCTTGGAGCAAAGCAACAAACTTTACAAAGCCAAGAATTTAGAACTAAGGGAATTTGATGATATTGGACTTCAGAAAGAGTATACTGTAATGTCCAAGTGGTAACTCTACAGTTATTTTACTATTCATGGTACCTGGGATTCAAACTTCAGTTTTGTTATCTATACTATGTTGTAATAACCAAACATACCTCATAACCACACAATGAAATCCATACAGCACATGATATGAGCACATTTGAGTAACTTTAATAATTATTTCTATCAACACACCATAAAAATAACAGAAAACATATAAGTAATTATTTTCAGAAAAATACACATATCCATACACACACATATATACACAGACACACAGACACACACACACACATATAAACACACATATAGTATGTATATACACATACATATATCATGGCTCTTGAATCAATGTATCACTAAAACTATCCAGAATAAAGGTTATTAATGGGAATCATGGGCATTGGAGTCATGGACTGAAGAATCTTCCCCGGGCTTCTGAGCAGATGGGTCAAGTCAGCTTCTGCCCTCTTTCGCTGGCCAGATCTGACTTCCGTATTACAGTTTCACCCTTGAAGGACACGGGAGAATAAGAAAAACATAAACAAATGACACAGTTGCACTGCTCTGTATTGCTTCTTGCCCTTTAAGATTTTGAAACTTTAAGTATTTACATTGATAACTTAAGCTAATCTGAATGGATGTTTGCAAATGTTTACCTTTTACGTAATTTATGTAAAAGTAATCTATGACATTGAGTCTTACCTACTCAATGATATAATTTATATCACTGATGATATTTGAAATTGTTCCATCCACAATTAATTAATCTTTTGTTCACATTAACTTCTGTGGATCTACAAATATGTATTTTCAAAGTATATGTTTGCGAATGCATGTCACAGGAGCTCATATGAATATAGCCAAAGCATTCCATTGTTCTGTTTTCCAGAAAACACTGGATATAATTTCTGGCTTTAGATTTTGTTATATAAAGAAAAAAATAAAAGTTATATAATTGGCAATTGCTTCTATGTTCAACTGATAATCATTTAAGGCCACAATCATAATTACATATTTGCTGAAATTATCATGTTTTAACACTAGAACAATAGAAAGAAAAGTTCAAAACTGACTTGAGAAAATAATATAATTGGCAGCCAACACTATGAGAGAATGTAACAGACTCAAGTTATGATTGACATGAGAACTGAAAGAGTTTCAATGGGCACACTTTTGTCATAATACATAGAAAAGCTCAGTATGGTATCTGTTGACAAATGAACTGTGTCTCTTGGTAGAGGTTCTCAATTAGTAAAATGTATTCCTATTGCACAAAAAAGTTTGTACTCTGAAATTTTTTCAATCTGTTAAAATGATAAAGGAAGACAATTATTAAAAGAGATTTATGCCTATGTCATTGATCTAAGAATGAGATCCATTTCCTCGAACACTTATAGTAACAATGAATACTCCTTGAAGGACTGAGACACTACACATCTTAAACTCTGTACATTTAAACAGGTATATTTCTGTGTGCTCGCTTATATACAGTATATAGAAGGTTGGACTTCAGTTATGCATCAAAATACATAAATAATCTATTTCCTTCCTCCCCACTTCTTCCTTTTCTGCCTTTTTAAGCAATAGGTTCCAGATGTTTGCTTGCCAAAGATAAAATGGACTTCAAAGCTATTATTAAACATAAGATGCAAATCATGGCCTCATCACTTATAATGGGGATGAGTTCAAGCTGATGATTAGACTCGAGTGTCAGTTGCTGTATCATTATGTTGCAGTAGTTTGCGTAGTTTCATGATCACTGAATGGGAAGTGTATAGAAAATCAATTCCTGGAATATTTTATGTAATTATCATGATAATTCTTTTTAGTCTTGAGGTGGTACTTGTTAATGCACACCAGTGCCAAATTGTGTTCACATCATATTTTACATGTTATGAATGTATGCTTGTATGTATGTATGCACATCTATGTGTCTATATTTTGGTGCTTGGCATTAAACCAAGAGCTTTCTGCATGTTCAGTATATACTGTACAGCTCAACTCATTTATTTTATTTCTTAGACTGTAGATTCATAAAGTTTATTCCACATACTTTCATTATTTCCAAGGATAGATTTGTCCTTAAGTTCCTATCAATAAATATTTTTTGATTGAGTAAAAGTAGATAATGTTAAAAATTAAAATGTTTACAAAAATTATTCTGTTTTACTCCTTTCCAAATGGTGTAAGTTAGTATCAAAGAACTGGCTTGAGTTACTGACTTATTTTTGATATAACAAATCTGATTCTAGATTTTTGTGGGTCTTGTTAATATTTCTACACATATAATTTTATAATATATAAAACTATAAAATGATGGATAAGCATCTATGTACATTACATTCTAGTTTGAATAGCAAAATATGTTCTCTGTAAATGTGTCTGATGCAAAGACATTAAAACATCTTAATCACATTATCCATTTACTCTAGACATTCATTAGTATCTGACTTCTTTATTTTCAGACCTTCTTTGAAATTAAGACAAGGGAAACTGCTTTGCTATCAGAACTTATCGACTCCCTTCTCACTTGCTGCAGTTCTGGAAGGTTCATCTTACCGTGAGAATCTTGCCATCTGTGAGGTTTTTCTTTCCCAGGAAGAACAGAACTCTTTCCCTTACTTTCTGCCAATTTTAGCTATCATTAAATTGCACTCATTGTCTGATTTTAACTTTAAACAACTAATTCTGCATGTAGGATGTTGTTAAGATTTCCAGTATTTTGAAACAGCATCTCAGAAATTTTCAGAGAAAAATACTAAAATTTACTCATCCAATGTTGATAAATGTAGAATTTACTCTTATATGAAAAATATCTGTGTATGTGTGTGTGTAAATATTTTGAATCAACAAAAAACCACAGTGGAAATCATTTGGAAGCATGTTTGTGAGTTTGCTTTCCAAAATTATTTTTATTGTGTTTAAGTACTTGTACAAAATGGTTTCAATTCAATACCAGTTTAATGAGTACAATGCATCCTGATCAATGTCAAAGTTGCTCCTTTCAAGAAAGCTCTAGGTGTTCCTTCTCTTCTTCAAAAAGAGAGACATGTTACTTTTTACTTGTCTATGTTCTTTCTCCATGTATTTTACTTTTATTACAATGAGGATTGAACCCATATCTTGAGCAAAGAAGGTAAATGCTGTACCATGAGGTCCATCTGTAGCCTATCTAATTTACTTTGACCATAATAACCAGTTACTGGATCTATTTGTACTATACAAATCAATGCAGACATTTTGTAATCTCTGCAATGTAAGTGAAAAAACCAGATGGCCAAAGGACAACAGAAAATCAATATAAATGTATTAGGCCTATCAGACATTTGACCAGTTCTGTGATTTCCCTTTAGTGCATCATATTTTTCTGTCTTACATGGAAAATTAAAGGGTTCTGACTGGCCACACAATCATCAGAATGAATATTAGTATCATAAGCTAAATTTGTACAGTTCTGGATTCAAATGTATGTGGTCATAAGCAACATTTGTAAGTGTGCTGTCCTTCAGTTTCTTGATCTGTAAGGAGTATTTATTCTGAAGATTTGGTGTGTACATCAATTACTTGATGAATATTTATACAGATGGCTTCTATTAGTAAACATGATAAATATTGATGGGTTTCTGTTATTTTATTTTCAACGTATTTTCTTGACATATCTTGTCCTCCTTAATATTGTAAACTATCATAATTAAATAATTCAATTTATGATTTCCATAGGATTTTAGCATGTTGGACTTCTTTCTGTGAATATGTTAAATGTGGGTTTGTAGTTTAAAAATTATTTCCTCTGACAGATATTAGTTTTTAGTTAAAATTTAAAATGTTAAATGTTATGAACACAAGTGATCTAAGAAGCTGAGAGCTTCTAAACTAATGTAAAATCTTAGAAAAATAAAACATATGTACATAAAGGATACTAAGACAAGCTGAAAATGTGTATGGGTAGGTTATTTCTTGCTTGTTAATATATTTCCATTGGCTACTTCACTGATTGACAAATATATACTCAACAAATACTATTGAATGAATTATCTTAACCACTAATGATAGATAGTGATAAAGTAGTTTCCTAGTCAGATAAATGTAGAAAAAAGGTTAAATATTATTTTCAAAGAAAAATCAGAAAAACTTTTGTATTGAAACTAATTTTTAAAATCATATAAGGACATAAAGTTCAGCCATTAGCTATGCTAACATACATACTTTTTAATGTTTTTAAATAAATTTTAACTTACATTTTCATATTAGATGAAACATTATAAGAATTACAAACTAACTGTGCATACATTCCCTACTAAAATTCAACCTTGCTTAATTTCTCTTCTCATTATCAACATGACTGTTGTGAAAGTAAACTAAATTTACAGGCAATCTCTACATCTTCCAGTTTGTCATTTGTAGCCAGCTAATTATTATGAAGGAAGGAGGCTTTAATGATCCCATATATACTCTGTTCTCAGTTTATCAACAGTCCCAATAATATCTTCAAGATTACTTTGTCCTTACTCCATGTTCCAGCCTAGAATTCTGTACTATATTTACTTGTCATGGTTTTCATTTTGTTAATCTCAAAGAGATCCTCAGACCTGCTTTTTACATCTAAACTCTGTTTTGTTTGAACGTTTGTTTGAGTCAGGAACTTGCTATATAACTCAGGCTGACCTCAAACTGCTTATGTAGCTCAGAGTGGCCTCAAACTTGCCATCCTGCTCTCAGCTTCCCTTGTGTTGTAATTTACTTGTTTATATGTTTTATAGAACTGTAAATTAGTTACACATAACTCAATTTGGGTTTGTCTCATGGTTCCTCATGGTAAAATTTCAGTAGTGATTGTTTGGTAGGAACACTACAGGGATATATCAGGTCCTCCTCAAGGTTGTACCAGGAGGTTCATGGTGTTAGAGCATCACAAAATTAGTTATATTAACTTTGACATTTTACCTTCTGATTTTTAGTGTCTGTGAATAATTTTCTTTCTTTCTTTTTTTACTCTAAGAAATACAAGACATTAAGAATGTTTGTTCAGCTGGGTGCCAGTGGCTTATACCTATAATCCTTACTACTCAGGAGGCTGAGATCTGAGGATTGTGATTCAAAGCCTCCCAGGCAGGAAAGGCCATAAGACACCAATTAACCCACCAGAACTCCAATTAACGACAAGAAAACCTGAAGTGGTTCTATGACTCAAGTGGTAGAGTGCTAGCCTTGAGCTGAAGAGCTCAGGGACAGTGCCCAGTCCCCAAATTCAAGCCCTACAACCGACAAAAATATAGAAAGTTTGTTCAATGCATGTAAGTATAGACTCATGGAGTTTTATTTTAGTCAGTCAGCAGTAACTCATTAATGCCATTATTTAAGTTGGTATCCAGACTATCCTGCCTTATGCTTATTTTCTATGTTTTTGTGAGTAATCTTTGCTTGAACTGAGGGTTTATACTCTTACCCAACATATTTTCAGTATTCTACCACTCAAACTGGACCTCCATTTTAGCATTTTGGCTGGGAATTTAGATACAGATTATAACCACTCTAGAAAGACTGCAATATGTCTTTCTTTAGTAAATTATTACATCTCAATGATGAAGTAGCATTCATAAGGAAGTGGAAAGACTTGAAAAATCTCATATTAAGTGAAGTAAACCAAACCCAAAGAAACATAAGCTCCATGGTTTCCCTCATTGGTAATAATTGGTATATATTTAGGATAGTCCTAGCAGAGGATCACAATAGCGCAATAGCTATTTACATATGACCATATAAAGTGAGGCTAATCAAATTGACTGCATGACATGGAAGAAAGAAGTTTTTATTTTGTTTTTGTTTTAATGTATTGTGTGAAGCTTTTTCTTTCTCTTGGGGCCCCTTTGTTTATCCCCTGTTGTCACTATTTTTTATTTTGGTACCCTGTGTCTTGTATATATGTTTATCTGATTTGGGGAGGGGAAAGGGAATCACAAAATGGTGAGATAAAGGACAAAGGGTGAACCAATGCACCAGTGATACTCAGAAGACACTATGTTGGGAATTAACTTTACAAGTTGTGGGGAGGGGAGGCAGGTGGGGAAAGTAGGAAAGTAGGAGGAAAGAGGGGGATAACAATGTCTGACAAGAGATATTCTCATTACCTTACTTTTGTAACTGTGACTTCTCTTTACAATAAAATAAAGTGGAACTATTTAATTCATACAATTTAGAACAAATAATAAGGCACTTCTAAGAAACATAAGAGGAAAACAAAGGCTGGTGAGTATGGACTTAATCTATCTGCAGGATATTCCCTGAGGTTTGCTAAGTATCTAACAGGGATTCTTTTATGGACTTTTTTTTTGCATGTGCCAAAATTTTAGTCTTCCACTTATACTGGGGCTTTAGAACCTAGAATCCTGGCAAACTATGAAACTCCTGTTCATGCAGAAACCAAGGTGAGAGTTCACATTCATTTGGAATTTCCTTGGGGAAAAAGGCTGGTTCAATTATCAGCAGGAAAGGTAGTTGTCTTTGGAAGAGCTAAGGATGATCATTTCTACATTTCCTCATTTACTATGCATGGAGAAGTGGACATTGACCTTCGGTGAGTACAGCTTTCATTTACTGGGTAATGAAGCAATTTACTGTCAAATTGTTCCATCCAACTCTATTAGTCACCTGGGATACAATGGATAAAGATATTAATTTTATTATTTTCATGGGACCAGTCCATTGCAGTTGAAATTAATTTAGGGAGGCACAGTAGAACATGTATTTTCTGTAGCTTCCTAGGAAAAAATATTTTATTTCAATGGAAATGATGGAGTTTAAAGGCCTTATGAGGTGGTTTATTTTCTATAAAAACTTGACAGAACAAAATCTCAGTGGCAGGTTTGCCTCTGACTAGACTGTCTCAGAAACCTCTGTAAAACTATGCTCTTTCCAAAGGAACCACTCCCATCCAACTAAGAATGCCTTGCTATTATCATGCTTCTTTTCCCATTCAGGATTTGGCTCAACTTAATTAGAAAGACAGAAATTTAGGATTAGATCAATTTACTTGAAGGAAATAATGGTTCTGCTAAAGAGAATTCCCTCAAACCTGTATCCATTTCAGCACTTTCTCTTTCATTCCAATGAAAATGAAAAGCCTCATCATATTTCAATCCACTGGGATAACTGCATACATAATCCTTACATATAGGTTTTTTTCACAAACATAAAGACACATTGAATATACACAGAGACCTTACCTGGTACCTCAATCTGTATTTTCTAACTCTATCAATGAACTAAGTGAAACTAATTCACTATGATCTGATTCTCTCCAATGAACATTCTGAAATCTTTTACTACATATTAAATTAAATTATCATGAAATTGCAAAGCAAAACCTTTTGTCTTCAAATCTATCTAAGAATCAGAGACAGTTGTAATTTTTTGGCCTGTAACAATATGAATATTATCACATTGGCCTTTCATAAAAGACAACAAAAAAATCAGGATTACAATGAATACTTCTTTATAATTCTACCATTTAAATATTCAGTTGTTTAAAGAACTTTAAAATAAACTCCTATTATATTCAATGTAAGGATTCATGAAAAATTATCTTTTAACCAAATGGCAGTAATTCATTTATTTTTTAGTATACAAGTTCTCCATTTGTTTTATTTTTTGGAAGCATGGGCATAAGTTAATATTCAATTCTCAAAATTTGAAGTGCCATTTGTGCATGTGTGTTTTTATGTATGTGTGAAAGAGACACAGAGACATTGAGAGAGAGAGAGAGAGAGAGAGAGAGAGAGAGAGAGAGAGAGAAAATGTCCTATGGGGGCTTGAATTGACAGACTCATCTCTCTTGGCTTTTTCACTCACAACTGGCACTTGGTCATTTGAGCCACACTCCAATAACAGCTTTTTACTGGTTAATATGTGATATGCATACTCATAGATGGATCTGAATAGGTTATGTCTTAAATTTTATCCTTATATCTTACTTGATTGAATAGCTACAATTATAGGAATGAGACTTAGGCACCTTATTTTTTATGTCCATTAAAAAAAAAATAACCTCAGCTGGGCACTGGTGGTACATGTCTGTAATTTTTACCACTCAATAGGATGAGATCTAAGGATTGCAGTTCCATGCCAGTCCCAGCAGGAACTCCTGTAAGACTCTTGTCACCAATAAATTACTCAAAAGAGCCAGAAGTGGTGCTGTGGCTCAATGGGAAGAGCACTCACCATTAGCAAAACAAGCTCAGACACATTGCTCACACTCAGAGTTTAAGCCCCAGGGCCAAATATAATATATGTAATATAAAACTTGTATAATATATAATTTATATAATATATAATAGAATATGAAATGAATATAGTATATAATAATATAATATAGGAAATATATATAAAATCTTAATTAAATACATTTGATATTGTTTTAATGGAATTAACTTGTTTGTAAATTGTTATTTATTTATTTATTGCCAGTCCTGGGGCTTGGACTAGGGCCTGAGCACTGTCCCTGGCTTCTTTTTGCTCAAGGCTAGCACTCTGCCACTTGAGCCACAGCGCCACTTCTGGCCGTTTTCTATATATGTGGTGCTGGGGAATTGAACCCAGGGCCTCATGTATATGAGGCAAGCACTCTTGCCACTAGGCCATATCCCCAGCCCCATTTTATTTTTTTTATTTTTATTTTTTTAAACTTCAGTTTAAATTGTAATACAGAGAGGTTTCCCTTATCATGCTCAGCTTATATTTTACATTTAATTTTGGTTTATATAGTACTTTATCTTTTATTGAAAATTATTTAATAAATATTTATAAGCTTGGCTATTATTTCTTTTTTTTTTTTCTCAAATTTTTATTTTCAAACTGACGTACAGAGAGGTTACAGTATCATACGTTGGGCGTTGGATACATTTCTTGTACTGTTTGTTGCCTTGTCCCTCATGCCCCCCTCCCTACCCCCCTTTCCCTCCCCCCCGCCCAGTTGTTCAGTTCACTTACACCAAACAGTTTTGCAAGTATTGCTTTTGTAGTTATTTCTCTTTTTTTACCCTGTGTCTCTCGAATTTGGTATTCCGTTTGAATTTCCTACTTCCAATACCAGTAAACACGGTTTCCAATATACTCAGATAAGATTACAGAGATAGTGTAGGTACAAACATAGGAAGGTGATACAAGAACATCATCAATAATAGAAACTACACATACACATAGGACGTTGAAAGTAGTTATAACTGTGATATATCACTTGTTTCCATATCATGGAGTTCATTTCACTTAGCATCATCTTATGTGTTCCTAAGGGTATAGCTATTGGGCCTTGTGATGCTCTGCTATGGCTTGCCTAAACCTGTACTAATTATTCCCAATAAGGGAACCCATAGAGTCCATGTTTCTTTGGGTCTGGCTCACTTCACTTAGTATAACTTTTTCCAAGTCCTTCCATTTCCTTACAAATGGAACAATGTCATTCTTTCTGATAGAGGCATAAAATTCCATTGTGTAAATGTACCACATTTTCCTGATCCATTCATCTATGGAGGGGCATCTGGGTTGGTTCCAGCTTCTCGCTATGACAAATTGTGCTGCGATGAACATTGTTGTGCTGGTGGCATTACTGTGATTTTGTTTGTGGTCTTTTGGATAGATACCCAACAGTGGGGCTGCTGGGTCATAGGGGAGTTCTATATTGAGCCTTCTGAGGAATCTCCATACTGCTTGCCAGAGTGGCTGAACCAGTTTACATTCCCACCAACAATGAAGTAGGGTTCCCTTTTGGCCACATCCCCTCCAACAATTATTATTATTAGTTTTCTTGATATATGACATTCTTGCTGGGGTGAGATGGAATCTCAATGTTGTTTTGATTTGCATTTCCTTTATGGCCAGTGATGTAGAGCATTTTTTCATATGTCTATTGGCCATTCTCATTTCCTCATCAGAGAAGTTTCTTTGTAAGTCTTTAGCCCACTTGATGAGGGGGCTGTTGGTTCTTTGCAGTTTTGTTTTGGAAGAAGGTAATTTTTTTAGTTCTGCATATATTTTAGAGATGAGGCCTTTGTCTGTTGAATGTCCGGTAAAGATTTTCTCCCAGTCTGTGGGCTTTCTGTTTATCTTGAGAGCTATGTCCTTTGCCGTGCAGAAGCTCTGGAGTTTGATGCAATCCCATTTGTCCAACCTTTCTTTGATTTGTAGCCTTTCAGGGTCTTTGTTAAGGAAGTTCTGTCCTGTGCCAAGGAGCCCAAGTGTTTCTCCTACTCCTTCCTTTAGTGTCTTCAGGGTGCCTGTTTTGATTTCAAGGTCTTTAATCCATTTGGAATTGATTTTGGTGCAGGGTGATATATAAGGATCTAGTTTTAGTTTGTTGCATGTGTTGAGCCAGTTTTGCCAGCACCACTTGTTAAAGAGGCTATCTTTCTTCCATACTATTGTTTTAGCTCCTTTATCAAAGATTAAGTAGGCATAGTTCTGTGGGTTTAATTCTGGGTCTTCAATTCTGTTCCATTGGTCTTCAGGCCTGTTCCGGTGCCAATACCAAGCTGTTTTTATTACTATAGCTTTATAATACAGCTTGAAGTTGGGTATTGTAATTCCTCCAGCACTGTTCTTTCTGCTTAGGAGTGTTTTTGCTATTCTAGGTCTTTTATTGTTCCATATGAATTTCTGGATTGCTTCCTCTATTTCATTAAAGAATGGTGTTGGGATATTAATGGGTATTGCATTGAATTTGTAGATAGCCTTTGGCAATATTGCCATTTTGATTATATTAATCCTCCCAATCCAGGAGCATGGGAGGTTTTTCCATTTTCTTAGTTCTGACTTAATTTCATTTTTCAAGCTTTTAAAGTTCTCTTCAAAGAGTTCTTTCACTTCTTTGGTTAAGGTTATTCCTAGGTATTTTATGTTTTTGGGGGCTATTGCAAAAGGAGTTGCTTTCCTGATTTCAGCCTCGGTCTTCGGGTTGTTAGCATAGAGAAAGGCCGTTGATTTTTGAAGGTTTATTTTATATCCTGCAACTTTGCCAAAGTTTTGTATCAGCTCTAGTAGCTTGGGGGTAGAGTCTATGGGATTCTTTAGGAATAGGATCATGTCATCTGCGAAGAGAGAAAGTTTAACTTCATCTTTTCCTATTTGGATCCCCTTTATATTCTCTTCTTGTCTAATTGCTCTGGCTAGGAATTCTAGTACTATGTTGAAGAGCAGGGGAGAGAGTGGACATCCCTGCCTTGTTCCTGATTTTAAAGGGAATGGCTTTAGTTTTTCACCATTTAGAGTTATGCTTGCTGTTGGTTTGTCATAAACTGCCTTGATTATATTCATGAATGTTCCCTGGAATCCCAGTTTTTCCAGGGCTTTTAGCATAAATGGGTGCTGGATTTTATGGAACGCTTTTTCCGCATCCAGCGATAAAACCATGTGGTTCTTTACCTTGCTCCGGTTGATGTGGTGGATTACATTAATTGACTTGCGTATATTAAACCAGCTTTGCATCCCTGGGATGAATCCAGTTTGATCGTGGTGTATGATTTTTTTGATGACTTGTTGAAGTCGATTGGCCAGAATTTTGTTGAGAATTTTTGCATCTATGTTCATCAGGGAGATTGGTCTGTAGTCCTCTTTCCGTGATGAGTCTCTGCCTGGTTTTGGGATGAGGGTTATACTGGCTTCATAAAATGAGTCTGGCAGTGAACGTTCTCTTTCAATTTCATTGAAGAGTTTGAGAAATATTGGAGTGAGTTCTGTTTTGAAGGCCTTGTAGAATTCTGCTGTGAATCCATCTGGACCTGGGCTTTTCTTGGATGGGAGATCATTTATTGCTGTTTCTATTTCAATACTGGATATGGGTCTGTTCAGAAGGTTTAAGTCTTCATAGTTGAGTTTGGGGGTATCAATTTTTTCTAGGAAATCATCCATTTCTTCCAAGTTCTCGAATTTGTTGGCATAAAGGTTTGCAAAATAGTCCCTTATTATTTTCTGAATTTCGGTTATTTCTGTGGTGATGCTACCTGTTTCATCTCTTATCTTGTTTATTTGAGTGTGCTGCCTTCGTTCTTTGGTCAGGTTTGCCAGGGGTCTGTCTATCTTGTTGATTTTTTCAAAGAACCAACTCTTTGTTTTGTTGATTCTTTCGATGGTTTTTTTCGTCTCTAATTGATTTAATTCTGATTTGATTTTAATTATTTGCTTCCGTCTATTGACTTGGGGTTTGGCTTGCTGTTCTCTCTCCAGAAAATTAAGGTGCTTCCTTAAATTACTGAGTTGCTGTTTCTCCAGTTTGTTGATGTATGTACTCAGAGATATAAATTTTCCTCTGAGTACTGCCTTTGCTGTGTCCCAAAGGAGCTGGTACTTTGTGCCCTCAACTTGGTTGAAGTCCATAAACATTTGAATTTCTGTTTTAATTTCTTCAATGATCCACTGATGGTTCAGCAGTGTGTTCTTTAGTCTCCATGAATTGTGGGATTTTCTGTGGTGGCTGAATGAGTTGAGCTCTAATTTTATTCCATTGTGGTCTGAAAGAATGCAGGGAATGATTTTGATACTTCTGAATTTGTACAGATTTTCTTTGTGCCCTAAGATGTGATCTATTTTGGAGAATGTTCCGTGTGCTGCCGAAAAGAATGTGTATTCTGTCCTTGCTGGGTGGAATATTCTGTAGATGTCGATTAAGTCTAGTTGGTCTATGCAATTGTTTAGTTCTGTGGTTTCCTTGTTCAGTTTTTGGCGTGTTGATCTGTCCAGAGGTGATAGTGGAGTGTTAAAGTCCCCCACTATCATTGTGTTTGGGTCTATGAATGTTTTTAGAGCCAGTAGTGTTTGTTTGATGAAGTTGGGTGCTCCTGCATTTGGCGTGTAGATATTTAGGATGGTTATTTCTTCCTGTTGGAGAGATCCTTTTACTAGTATGTAGTAACCTTCTTTGTCTCTTCTTACCTTTTTTAATTTGAAGTCAATTTTGTCTGATACTAGGATTGCAACTCCAGCCTGCTTATGGGGGCCATTTGCTAGATAGATTTGTTTCCAGCCTTTCACTTTTAGAAGATGTTTACTTTTGCTGGATAGATGTGTCTCTTGGAGGCAGCAGAAAGATAGATCTTGATTTTTGATCCAACTTATGAGCCTATGTCGTTTGATTGGAGAATTAAGTCCATTAATGTTGACAGTTAGGATTGAGAGGTGATCGTTTGTTCCTTTCATTATCACTGTCTTGTTTGAAGCTGTGTCTTCCCATTTCTTGATCTAGTGTTTACTAATTAGGGTTCATTTCTCTGTCTGTGTTGGGATCCTGATTATTTTCCCTGTATAGTACATCTTTAAGGATTTTGTGTAAAGCTGGTTTGGTGGAGATATATTGTTTCAGTTTTTCCTTATTGTGGAAGACTTTTATTTGACCTTCGGCTATGAAGGAGAGTTTGGCAGGGTACAGAATTCTTGGTTGGTAGTTATTTTTATTTAGGGTTTGGTATACTTCATTCCAGGCTCTCCTTGCTTTCATGGTCTCTGCTGAGAAGTCTGGGGTAATTCTGATTGCTTTTCCTTTATATGTGATTGTTTTCTTTGCCCTAACAGCTTTGAGTATTTTTTCCTTGCACTCTGCAGAAGCTGTTTTGATCACAATGTGTCGGTGGGAAGTCCTATTCTGGTCTGGTCGATTTGGGGTTCTAAATGCTTCTTGTATCTGTGTAGGCCTTTCCTTCTGGATATTTGGGAAGTTCTCAGCTAATATTCTGTTAAATAGGTTGCCTATCCCATTAACCTCTTTCTCCAAGTTTTCCTCAATACCTATTATCCTTAAATTGGGCTTCCTGATTGTGTCTTGAATCTCCTGTAGCGATCTGTTTTGTTGCTTGGACTGGATTTGTATTGATTTTTGATCTTTCTCCATAGAATCTAAGGAATCTTCAGCTCCTGAGATTCGATCCTCTGCTTCAGTTAGTCGGGACTGTAGGCTAACTACTTGATTTCGAATCTCTTTTCCTTCTGCCTGGTCTTTCCTGATGTTTTCCATGTCATTTCTTAGGTCCTGTATGGACTTCTTTACTTCATTAACTTCATTACTTTGGTTTTGAGTGTTGTCTCTCAAATCTTTAAGTTGGGTAGCTATCTTTTCATTTGACTCTTGAAGCTCACTTATCTTTCTATTTGTGGATGCCATGAAATTCTCCATTAATTTTTGCTTTGCCTCCTCATGCTCTAACATAATTGACTGAAGAGATTCAAACTTTTCATTTATCATGTTTATCAGTAAACTTTGTAGAGCATTTTGGGGGTTTTCTTCTATGTTTTTGATTGACTGCTCTGCTTCCTGCTTGTTTTGGGTGGGGGATAAGACTTCATTATTTGCCATCTTTCTTGTGTTTCTTGTGCCCATTTGAATTGGGAATGCCAACCTACCAGCACCTGTGAGCACTGTTTAAGACCCAAAGCAGCCCTTACCAAGCACTGTTGTGTAAATCTTACAATTTCACAATTATAAACAGATAACTTGTATACCTGTCTATAAAGTTAGATTTGGTGTTCCTAAAGAATACAATTTCAATATAACATCTGATCCTGGGCCCTGTATTCAGTAGTTACTTATTTACTGTTACAACCTTATACGCAATTCTTGTTTTTATATTAAGTTCTTTTAGGACTGGCTTTCTCTATGAACCCCTTTGATTCACTCGTATTAAGCTGTGATATCCACTATCCAATAACCAGAAGTCAATGGAACCTGGAGGTCCAGGCAGTAAGTCTGGAGGGTAAGTTGGAGGTAGTAAAGAGAATAGAGTAAAGTGTATTGGGGGGGGGTGATTTTGGTTTAGTTTCAGTGACGTGGAAATGTGGAGAAGAGTAGAATCAGTAGAAAGAACATTCATAAAATGACAGACACTGGAGAGTTAGCAGAAAAGGGTGTAGGTGTTATTTATAGGAAAGTAATTTTTATAGGAAGAGGACGCAATGAGAGAAATGAAGTAAAAATACTGGAAGACAGATACACAAAACAGAGAAAAATTATTTAACAAGGAAGTATAAGTAAATAAAAAGGAAAATAACCAAAAAGGAACAAACCTAGCAAATAAACAAACACACAAAAAAACTTGATAAAACAAACCAGTAAAAATGGAAAACAAACAAACAAACCAAAAAAAAAAAACAAAAGAAAAAACAGCCAATGATGTTTCAGGTGTGAAAAAATTAAAAAGAAAATTTAAAAGAAAAGTTAAAAAAAAAATGTTTGAAAAGAAAAAGAAACCAGTCTCTCGTTTCCCTGCAAAGGACTGCAGTCTGTTTTCCTGATTGGCTGGTTTGACTTGATTTCAGTTGGCAAGGGGTGGTTCTGTTCTGACTTTCTCCCCTGTTGGTGCAATCGTGGGTCTCTGAGGTTCGCACAGCTTGCAGGCAGGCCTTGGGCGTCCTCTGTGGATGGGGACATGGGCAGTCACAGGAACTGTGGCTCCTCTGTCTGCTGTGGGGCCGCTGCCTTTGATGCCTGGTCTTGACTAGACTGTGAACTCAGCAGAGCGTGGCGCCTCTAGCCTGTTTTGCTCCACTAAGAGTTGCTTGCCTGAGGGAGGCGGCCTCCTTGGCATAGGTAGCTATGGAATGCAGCTCCGTTTTGGGCTGGGAATTAGTTTCCTCTGTGACGGGACCGTTTAGCTGTCCCCGGAACTGTTTGTTCCTCCTTCTGTTGTTTCCGTGCCCCTGGTAGCTGCTCGCAGCTTTTGCTTTAAGTTTAGAAGTTCCGGCGGGCAGGGCGGGGCTTCTCTGGCTAGGCCCCGGACTTGCCTCCCACCAGGGCAGGGGGCGTTCTTCTGGGCGGAGCTGGTTCTCACTGATTCCGCCCCTCCTGCCCTTTTCAAAGATGGCTTTTATGACCTCGCTTTCCCCAGGCCCGCTTCAGTTTCAGTCTGGTCTGACCCTATGCCAGTGGCAAAGATGGCGCTTTGCTCTGGCGGTGGGGACAGGGATGCCTTCCAGAAGCTGGACTGTGGGGCACAAGCGAGAATAATTTATATAGTTTATATAGTTTTATATAGTACTTTATCTTTTATTGAAAATTATTTAATAAATATTTATAAACTTGGCTATTATTTCTTTTGTAAAAATTCACTCACTATATTAATCTTATAACCCAAATTAAACAACTATAATCTTTTTTCCATGAATTATTTTTTATTTTCAAAGTGAAGTACAAAGGGTTTGCAGTTTCATAAAAATGGTAAGAAGAGACAAAAAAGGTTACTACATATTAATAAAAGAATCTCTCCTACAGGATGATATGACCATCCTAAATATCTACATGCCAAATGCAGGAGCACCCAACTTCATCAAACAAACACTACTGACTCTAAAATCACTCATAGATCCAAACAACTATAATCTTTACAATAAAAGAAAAAACTTCCCTGGCTTTTAAAGCAATGAAAGATGGACAGAGGTAGATAGAGAAGATTAATAAAATTTCTTAAAATCTCCATTGTGTAACTATTGGAATTAAACAGAAGTTTCTCAAGTCTATTTTTAGATTCTTGTTTTCTTTTCTAAAATTTGATTTGCATGTCATTGGACAAGGATACTTCTAAGAAATGCATCGTTAGGTGATTTTAAAACCCATGGTGTACACATTTTAGGATGTACTGGCATAAATGATACATTGTATGTCAATAATTTCATGTGGCCTTTTGATACAATCAAGATACATAATAAACATAAGGCAGATGCTGGCACAACAGATATTCTATAGTACAGGAAACTCATAAATTAGAAATAGGTATACCACACCAAATTTGTACTACTGTAACATATTTGCTTATTACCATAAAATATTATTCATTGTATATAATTGTACATGTTATGCTACTTTTTTACACCTTTTTAGGCTGCTTTTAAAAATCATCTTAGTACTATTGCAAAGGGGTTACCATTAGAAAACTAAGTTTGTGGTTATAATGCATCTTGATCAATGTTACCTCTTTCATCATTCTCCCCCTCGCCCCCAGCACTACTCATACCTTCAATTTTCTTCATTTTGTAGTATATGAACTAAATTGTATGACTGAAGTATCTTGCCTTTCACTCTTCATGCTGTACATCTGTGTAATCAGTAATGCACTCATGGCACCACAAGCATCACTGCCACACACAGCTAACAAGCTGCGCCATGATGGAATGATGGCTATAATATCTTTTTGCTATAGGGTTATTCAACCTGTTATAATTTCCTGACACCACCACCATATTTGTCAACATCATGGATAGAAATGTTGGATTTGAAGCATAGGGCTGCATTTATTCACTTTGACCCAGAACAATATGAAAAATTAAGAGTAGAATATACTCTGCACAACTTATTGTTGGAGTTTGTTTGCTAGCTTAGATGTTTCATGTTGCTCATGGTAAAAATAGACATGGGTTTGGTTGGGTAGTGGACCATTTCCTCTTACTCTATTTTACAGCTTCCATGAGTCACTGTAATTTATAACTGATATTTAATGAAACATGTATAGTTAGATATAAGTCTCACTGGATAGAAAAATTATATATATATGTATATTACTAAATATTAAAAAATCAAACAAGCAAATAAGAAATTTTAATGTATACAAAAGATATGTTGTTAGTTTCATACAGAACTAGGCATCAGTCAGTATTAAAATACTGTAACTATAAGAATAATGGATAAAAGGCAAATCAATACAACAGCAATACTTACAAGACAATATGGTATAAGCCAACTGTACAACTCAGGAGGTGGGAGGAGATTGGGGGGAGGGAAGGGGGGAGAAAAATGAGGGAGGAAGTATCAAGTTAGATAAGAAATATACTCACTGCCTTACATATGAAACTGTAACCCCTCTGCACATCACTTTGAAAATTAATTAATTAATTAATTAATTTAAAAAAAGAATAATGGAGCAAGCCAGGCACTGGTGGCTCATCCCTGTAATCCTAGCTACTGAGATCTGGAGATAGCAGTTCAAAGCCAGCCTGAGTGGAAAAAGAGTGTGAGACTCATCTCCAATTAGCTACCAGAAAACTGGAAGTGGCCCTGTGGCTCAAGTGGTAGAGCACTAGCCTTGAGCTGAAGAGCTCAGGGACAGCAACTAGGCCCAGTGTTCAAGCCCTATGACCAACAAAACAAGAAAAAGAATAATGGAGTGCTGGTACCTCGAAATACTAACAATTTGTGGTTGACTACATAAAGAATCAACCTTCTTGTTAGTGTGTAGACTACTGGACCAGAGGCATATTAGCATCTCAAGACCTTCCCACACCTTTAAGATATATATATTTTTCCCCAGAAAATCCCAACATGTTTTCCCTCTTGTATTAAAACCCATTATTCTTACCCTTTCACTTTAATATCATATAGGATAAATACTATGGAATATATCAAGCAATCTCATGTTGTAGGAACAATCCTTTTTTAGTAGATATTTCTATAATCAGTTGTGCGTTTAAAATAAGTATAACTGAACCAGATTCCTCTGGGGACTAATAGAACAGTTTCTACTAATTAAACTATTAAAATAGAGTTAGAAAAAATATGATATAAAAATATGATTTTTTCCAGAGGAAATTCATGAGGAAGAAGATTATTCAGCTTCAAAAATAATTTAAAATGAAAAGATTCGTATTTAAAACATTCAGAAATAAAGTATTATGAAGACTCCCTCTAAGTATAAATAAAGTTTTTTTAAGGTTATTTTGTTAGTAGTTTTTTTTAAATGTTTAAATCAGCTTTCAGCTTTCTCCAAATCTATTCTTGTAGTTTCATTAGCATTCACCAGGCTTTCTTCTGTCTCAGTTCTTATAACCTGCATTCTTTACATATGCATCGAGCAGACAGAAATCTTGGAAAATTATTGTGAGTGGTTACTGTAAGGTTATAATATGATAGTAGAGATCCAATTCAAATTTATCTAGGTTCTAATTCTGCCTATAAACTTTGGATATGATTAAGTTTGAAAATACTGCAGTGTGGGTTTATTATATGCAGAAAGGGGAGAATATACTAGAATTCCTTTTGACTGTCATGAGAATTAAATGAGAAATGTGAAGCATATTTGACACTAGAATAGTGATTTAGGACTTAGGACTAGTAATGTTTGGTATAGTAGTTTTATTTAATTTTTTATTTTGCTGCTATAATATTATCTGATAGTGGGAATCTTCATTGTTTTCATAATCCAATACTGCCTTTATGGCCCACTGACACCCCCCCCCCCACCTCCTGTGGCCAGTTCTGAGACACCCCCCCCCCCACACTTTCTAAATGTGCACATTGCCTCTGGTAAGATTATCTCTGGTATGTGCTGGATATCACAACCTAACAGCTTCCATGTTTCATTGTACCTAGATCCTGGCCTCTCTTCCCTCTGTGTTCCTTATATCTCCATCACTGCTTGGTGTTACTTGATAGCCCTTTCCAATGATGATTAAATGCTAATCTGACTTGTTGAGATCTCAGTCTCTTTTCTTTCCTTTTGATGCTTGATCTTTCCTAACATCTGAGACTGGGTAATTTACTGGCCAAACATTTATTATAATTCTGAAGGTTAGAAAGTCCAAAAGCAATGGGTTACTGTTTATGAAGGGCCTTCTGGTGGCATTAACCTATAGCAGAAGGTTGAAATACAAGCAAGAGAACATGAAAGCAAGATGGCAGTGAACTACCTTCTTAATAACATTTAGAATCCCACTCATTTAGCCAGGACCTCATGGACTAATAATCTTTGAAAGATCTTCCCTCTAACACTATTACAACGGGTATGAAATTCCAACATGTGATTCTGAAGAGACCTGCAAAGCACAGCAAGAGGTGTTTTTGCTAGCTACATACATAGATGTGTGTGTGTAGGTGTGTATGTGTGTGAAAGAGAAATAGAAACAGTGACAAAGTCAGAGCCAGAGACAGATACAGAGAGACAATACAGAGACAAACAAAGAGAGAGACAGAGAGAGACTAGAGACACCTTGAATCATGGCATACAAGATTCGTGGCTGTAAGAAACTTAAAGTCAAGTGATGAGACCTGTCTTCTTTTCCAGATATCCTAAGTATTTGTCTCAATGATGTTATCTGATATATTTTCTCCTTCAAAACAATACATAATGCATATTTTAACTTAATTCAATCTTCATAAAAATGTTGAAAGCACATGAAACAAACCAAGAGCTTTGTCAGATCGAGGTCATCAGACTTGGCCAGTTCCCTTTAAAGAAGAAAATTTCTTTACCTGAGTTGAGGTTTTGGAAACCTTCATCTTACCATCCACACAGGACAATTGACATTTGAGGTAACATGAAATAGTAAATTATTACAATGGCATGACTTCAGGTATCTGTAAGGCTTGACAGTCCATCAAAAGGTGCATGTTTTTACACTTACATTGAGGCCTTGGTAGAAAAGATATACTAAGCTGACATCCTAAGAACAAGTTTTTGTTTTGTTTTTTTGTTTTTGGTATATACTGAGGGGCAAAAATAAATAACAGTCACAGAATTACCATAATTAGGACCTTGGATCTAGCTAAAATATTCTTGAGAAAAATTAGTATCTTTCCTCTTCAGCATTGACATTTGCCAAATTCATATATCATTTTAAGTTAATGACATTTAAAGTGGTAATTTACTCTTTTACTCTGACAGATTGTCTAGTATCTTCCCCAAAAAGGAATCACCTACTTGACTTTTACTGTGGAATTTTCTTTGTCCTGTTGAGGCTAGCTACCTCCTTGTTTTAATCAGTTAAATCAAACCAGTATTAAAGTGGTGGGATTTTTGTTATTGTTTTAATCAATTTGTTCTGTACAGTTTACAACTAAAATTAATTCACCATTTAGTTGAGATTCATTTTCAATTCAATTTCTTGACCAAATTGCATTTTTACATTAAAATTCCATTGTATGGATCTAAGTTTAGTGTGATTGTAATGATAATAAAACCATGTAATATCATAAATTAACTATAATTGGTCACAGACATCGGTAAGGTAAATTCCATTACAAAGAATCTAATTTGAGAGATTGGAGATAGGGTGGGGAGTTTTTACATCCTTTTCGAGTGTTTTCTGGAAATATCCATTAACCTAGAGGGAATATTGTTTATTCACTTGTAAAATCCTTTCACTGAGCTTAGTCCTGCTGTTTTTTAAATGAAAAAATGAATGAGCCCCTAACAACTGCAATTTTGAAGTACTTCTCAAAAACAGTAAATGGGACATAAGAAAGATACCTTTTCTTCTACCCAATTTAAGTGTACAATATAGGACATAAAAAGTATGAAAATAATTTTTAAATGATATTGAGTATGAATGAGTTAATACACACATATACACATACATATTAGGGCTCCTATAAACTTATGTACATTGATACTGAGATATTATTCATAAATATTTTCATTTTAGGTTACTTGAGATAAGACTAGCACCTGGTAGAAGACCCTGAATAGGCTTTATTCAGTTTGGCCTTTATATGGACCTCTACTCAATATTCTGAACAATCTACTAAGTGGAGATGTGACACCTAGACATTTGATTGGGTCTATACATTCAGTGATTTAGGCATATTAACTACATAGTCACACTCACCAGCATGCTTGAAACTGCTTCCTGAAAAAAAAGAAAAAAAAATATATATATATATTATAATAATACTGGGAAAGTTAATTCAGTAGTTAAAAAATTTGAAAGGCAAGTGAAAAAGCAAATCAATAAAGTAAAACAATAATAAATACAAACCTCACACTTGGTTACTCTAGAAAGAGTATTAACTGAGAAAAGTAGAACAGAGTTAGTTACCGTATGTTTTTGGGAAGTTCTTGCATTTTTGTCCTGTATTCCACTAGATTCTTAAGCTCCTAATTTGAAACAAATTTATTCTTTCATAGAGAAGATTCTGGAAGTCTGAAATCACTTTGCTATGTGTCTTGTTCTCTGCTTGAAGGCTTTAGGGGAGACTGTCAAGCAGCTCATCATTCTGTTCTTAGCCTCAGGTATAGGCAGCAAATCCTTGATAGTCTAATCTCTTTCTAACATCATGGGACATTCTTCTTTACATCCATGGGACTTTTCTCCCTTTTTTATGAGGATGTCAATCCTATTGGATTCGATCCTATCCTAATCAAATATGATCTTGTTTTGACTTGGTTTCATCTACAAGAAAACTGTTTTCAGACAAAGTCACATTTGCTGACACTGAGAGTTACCCCTTCAATACATCTTTTAAGAGGTAGTAATCTAACACTTAACATCACTTGGTTCATTCATGTTGAATTTCTCAATGGCTGCTAGGTTCAGGTTCACACACGTACACACAAATATACACACACACACACACAAACAGATCCCACTCATCTTATCTTTTCAGGGAAGGAAGAATCATTGTTTTTCTAATTAGCCAAACAAATCCTGGGGCTTTCAGTGGTTGAACAGACTTAGGTCACTTGTCCTCTCCAAAATCAGGTTAGCAAGGTGAATTTGAGGTAGATCTTCTTTACCTGTTTTTTTCTTTTTCTTGAAGCAATCACTTTATTAAAACCATTAAGGCTACCTTATTTGGACTAGCCAAAATGGGAGTATGAGGGAAGAAGGCACCAAGAAGGTAGCTTGTGTTTTTTTTTGTTTTGTTTTTGTTTTTTGTTTTTTTTTTAACCAATCCTAATAGCTGTTATACCAAAGAGGGAGATTATTATATGATGTAGTACATATCTGCAATTGTGATATAAGAAACTACCTGTGAATGTTTTCAATAAATACTACTGAAAATATGTAAAAAGCTGAGGGGCACACCTGGAAGTCAACTAGCTGGCCCCACCTGTTTCTCAGTCTTGGGGCCACGTGTGGCTAAGATGGCGGCACCTAACAACAACACGCAGCTGCTACAAGTGTCTTTGGTTATAACCTGGAGGCGGTTCTGTGGGCTGTGACGCCCCGGCTCTTCCGCCCTTGATGGACAGCTCATCCCTCCCTTTCCTGCCAATCTTAGACCTGATTGGCTCCTTTGCCTTATATTAGTGGCACGTACTTCCCCAATAAATGAGATCTTGCACCGACAAGACTCCCAGGCCCTCTGATTGTCCTCCGGTGAGGGAGGGCTGGGTGTGGGCGGCCTGCCGACCCTTTCCTTTCTTGGCTCGTCCGGGCCAGGGTGTGCTTTCCCCATCTCTCCCATGGGTCAGGGGAGCGTGGGGGGGCCAGAGACCCGGACATCCTCTCTCTATAGGTTATGTGCAAGTTTATAAGAGTATACACTTAAATGAATGTAGCCCTGCTCAGAGAAAAAAATACGCCTCAATTTTTTATAAGGCAAAAGACTTTAGTGAGTGCAATCATTAAGGGAGTAAGTACCTTAACTGAGTAACCCTTTGTTATCACATCAACTAAGTATTTCCTTAATATTATGCCTTCAAGCATACCAGCCTAAAGGAATGATTATAATTTTGATAGATTTGTTTAAGAAGTGAAGATGAAATATCCTGTTTGTAAAGATATAGAAGCTCAAAGTTTTGACTTTTCCCTAGCACCTTCATAGCAAAAAGAGCTAAGTGAATTTTTCTATAAAATGTTATTTCATAAAATCATAGTAGGAAAAATGTTCAGATACACAAATAAATTCAGTAAGGGTTTATCTAATATACTTAAGCATTTCTAAATCTGTGAATGTCCTTAGAAACTTGATGTCATTAGAATTCCATACCTAAATCCACATACTCTAATTATGTCACTGTTAATTGAGTGACAGTTTTAGTAATTTAGATATTATAACATTTTCCTAACCCAGATGAAAAACACTATTTCTTTAGTCTCACTGCATTTGGTCTATGCAACCTTATAACTGTGGTACCTTTTTTTATTATCAGTACTCCTTAGTAGGGTCACACACTTCTGTTTCCCTCAATGAGGTAGAACACTAGCCCCAAAAATTATTTGAAGCCAAACTATCTATACCAGTCTGACTTATCACCTCATCACTTAAGTGTTATTATGAAAACAAATGAAATATGAGTATGACAAAGATTTTGTTTCATGTGAAACAGAAACATAATTGATTGCTTTGAAATGTTCAATAATCATGCCTTCTGGAAATCAACTGCTATTCAATTAGATGTGGGTGAGACAACTGTAAAGACTATGACATTTGTCTTTCTATCAACAAAGTAGTCTAGATTCAGGCAGTTAGGAGCTGCCTTTAAATACCAGTTTCCCATAATAGCAATTGACTGATAATCTCATGAGTAGAAATACAAGTATGATTATGCAAGACGTCCAAAGTTTACCATAATTGCCAAGATGCACTTACAATGAAGTAGCCCTGACTTGATATATAAATCAAATGAGTAAATACACATGTATAATTAAAAGTACATTATATTTGTCCCCTAAAAAACTAGTTATCTGCTATATAAACTTAATTAAGAATCAAGCAATTTTGATTATCCAAAGAGACTTATCCAATAAGAGTTTCTATTGAATTTAAATTATAAGATTAAATGCTTAAAGATTACTTACTAAGTTTTGCAGTATATTCATTTTATATTAAGGAGTATGTTTATATTCAGGAAATATAAATTATTTATTACACTTGAGCTTATTTTCTAAAACAAAAATATCATTTCATAATTTCATAAGTAGCATGTTTGGCTATACAGCTTCACTTGCACATTCTCCAAATTGGCTTATTAAGTTCTGGAGAGCTACATAGACAAGGCTGTTAGCGCAACAATGAAGGGCTTCACTATAACACAGACATATGTGGAAGCCATGCGGTAGTTCACACATTTCTCTCCATCATGCTTTATTTCTGTATTGTATGGTGGTAAATGATACAAGGTAAGCTTGGGTTCAGCTGTTGTATGTAGTTTACTACCAACTTTTGTCTGTTGTATTACTCTCCTAGGATAAAATCATGGAAACTTCACCTTTTGGTACCAGCAAAAATGCTAACTTTCCTTCATTTGTTTGCCCTTTCCAAGTAACTTGGTTTTGGAATGTATTTACTTTATCACGTTCATGAGATTACTAGTAGTTTTGTTGGTAACAATAGAATTCAGAGAGGTGAAGGTAAAATACAAAAATGAAATTCTATGCCTAGAACAGCAACACATCCACTGATAAAATGTTGGGAGACTTTGCATAAAAACCTGGCACACATTCTTATCTTTCTTAAAGTTTTCAAAAGATGGAATATTTTCAAAAGATGAACAGAAAGGCTGACCTGAACATTTAAAACAAGGTTAGGCAAAGTCTGAGCAAATTTATAAAACAATCGGACAAAGAATATGATTCAGAACCCCATGGATTCATTGTTAACAGTGTGCTACTCATTAATTTCCATCACAGTACTGACTAACAATATTTACATATTCATTTTAGAGAGGTACATGCATTCACTGTTGATTTATAAATATGGTAGGTCTGTACAACATTGTATTATGTTGAAGCATTTGTATTAATGGATTTTTTGGGGGTGTTGGGTGTTGGGGTTCTCATGTAGGATGTCACATGTGCTAGTATGGCATTTTACCACTGTGCTATATCTCCTCAGCTTCCTAATTGCCATGAGGTGAATAAGTTCCTCCACTATTTCTACCACCATGGATGGCACCCTCTGAAACCAAGAACTCCAAATAAGTATTTCCTCCTTTTACAATGGCCTTTTATTTAACTTTTCAGTTATGCAGAAGTAGCTAAATATATTTGGTGATATTAACAAACAGGTTCAAAATGTCTTAGTGTGGCTGTTGTTATGCTTTTATTTCCCTTGATAGAATAGTTAAAAACATTAAATCTCCCCAGCATAGTTATTAGTTTTCATTACTAGTGAGTTTACAAAAGTACGTGAAGAAATGACAATGTATTGGTAGAGAAGATTTAGTGAAAGAAAAAGTCAGGGTACATGTAAAGAACAAACAGCTAGTGATGCAAGCACAGAGGAAATGGATCCAAATCCTTAGGTGGTGAAATGGAAGTTGTGTAGTCTTAGATTCTAGAGAAGGGCTGACATTAGAACAAAGTGTTAGAATGTACAAGAAACGGATGCTATGAAGAATGAGGAATCAAAGGAGAGTGTCTACTGAATTGGGGCTGGAAAATAGTGGTACAGAGAAAGCTGTTATTTTCCCATCATTGTCTCATGTCTTGGCACATAGTGTGGTTCTTCAGTTTCTTCACTAGTTTTTTTAAAGTCAGTAGGCTGCTACCATTTGCAATCATGTTTTATTTATAAAATGATTACCTATGCTTGGCAATGAAATATGGGTAACTGTTTTGTGTGTTTTTGTTTGCTTAGTTTTTTTTTGTTTTCCCAGTCTGCAAAATATTACCCTTTCAAGGAGTACTAAGAAAGCTTTACATATACACAAAAAAGCTGTACATATATTTGAAACATACTCTATCATGTCAGGAAGCACTTTTAATCTGTGGAGTGACAGCAAGCATACACTCTCTTGCCTTTCTGTTATATCAATTGACTTATGAGAAGCAAAATAAGCCGATATGTTAACTGCTAGCCCCATATTTCATACAATGCCAGAGATAATTTTACTTAGTAAATTAATTCAGTTGGCTCTTGTTCTGAGCTCCACCACATGAGCGATAAACAGGTGGAACTGCCATAAGCAACATAATGATAATGATCAATGGCAGAGTATCAAGAGGAGGTGGGAAGATGTCAAATGAAATGTCACTGAAGTCAGTGCTAACCAGACTGACTTAACAACTTCACGATCTGGTACTCAAAAGGAACAATATACTGAACTGAATTAACAAGCCTCTGAGTATACCTCTTGTGACACAAAGATGGCTACACACATACAGCCAGATGGGTGGCTAGACTCATGACTGTTTAAGGACCATCACTCTATATTTTTAAAGAAAAGTAAGGAAGTCATTCCAAAAGACCATACCCAGTTGGCAGTAACAATTTTAATAAAATTCCGAGATGTATATGTGTGAATATGAAATATACTGCAGAATCCAAGCACACCCTAAATTCATTATATTTTAAAATTATACTCTAAAGATCATTGCCATTTGGGGAGCAAAACTACTTGGATTTCCTAAGTAAGGAAATATGAAATGTTTTTCTCTATTTGTAGCTACATTTCCCAATTTTTCATAAAGCTGTACCCTAATTAAGATGCTCAAAGTAGTAGATAAATGATAACACATGACCCATTTGACTTTAATCACCTTCATCTGCAATAGATATTGCAACCAATTCCCTCTTTCTATCTGAAGCTCTGTATATGTTAATCTACTTTATTATATAAGTGGGATCAAGCAGCACTGTTTCGCCCTGCCAGGCATATTTATCTACTGATGAATGCTTAGTTTGCTTGCATATGTTGGCTTTTATGAATAGTCCTGCAGTATACATGAGAGTGTAATATACATTCAATAACCTGACTTTCATTCCTATGGAAGGTTGGTCACTGGGTGGATACAGTGATTCTGCTTTCTTTCAGGATTCTCCCTCCCTTTTTCCACAGTGGCTCTCTTACAGCTTGCTTTCACCAACAATGTATAAGAATTCCTTTTTCTCTGCATAGTCCCCAACATTTGTTATTTTTCATTTTTGATAAAAGGCCTTTTAGATGATAATTACTATCCTGAAGGGGTAAGTTTAAACATTGAAATGTCTGCATTCATTTATAGAAGATGCCAATCCATTAAACTTCAATATGAATTTTTAAATCTACGTGGTGAGATTTAGAGAGAGTCCTGTCTACAGCTTCTTCTACCTTTAATGTTCTTTGTGTTTTTTTTTTTTTTTGTCAGAATCAATGTCATTTGCTAGAATGTAGTCTAAATTCAGGTGTAGTCTGTGTTCTCAAACACAAAGAGTCTTTCAAGCTGTGACACAGGAAGAGCATCGGTACTCCTGGCCTTGAGATTACCTTAGTGGCAATGCCATCCACTTATGTAGGCACCTTCCCAGAAAAAAAGCTTTCCTAACTAAATTTTGTAGTATTCTTTTTTATATAAATGCACAAAAATTATGAACTCTTTTTTGATATAAATTCTATCTGAAAAGAATAATGCTAAAATTTTTAATCAGTTATTCAAAAGGTGAAAATATATACTGCAGTATCTAAAAACCAACAGTCAACTTAGAGCTTGTTAGGCAAGGGCAGAATCTTAAAATAAGAGAAAAAAAGATGCATCATCTATATTTATCATTTATCTAAAAAGAAAGTGTACAAATTGTCAACACACCAATGCATCATTTGCTTATAATAATGCATTAATCACGATAATGAGCAATCAATTCTCAGATATTAAATGAAGACTCAGAATAGGAAGCCATGTCATTTAGCAAGCCATTTAATGAGAGCAAGGTGGGTATGTTTGCTTGATTAAGCACCTGACTATTTTAGCACAACTGAGCTACTTTATGCTGATTTTCAGCAAATTAAAGATCATAGACTTTCTAACAGGGAACTTGAGTACAACATCTTCATTGAGAACTCACTTTGTACATATATGGTGGTCGGAGGATTAGCCGCCATTATATAGCCAGATTTGTGGGAAATGAAGAATATGCATTCATTCATATACAATTACTTTAAATAAAATTAACTATTTAACAACAAAAAAAACACCACTAACTTTATACTTTCATATACATGCCCATATCCTCCTGTATACTTTAAATTATTTGTAGGTTTCTCAACATACCTAAGACAAACTAAATGCTACATTGAAAACTGTATTATTTTGTTTAAAGAATAGTGATAATCCTATATATGTTAAATATAAATTCAGCTCCATTTAAGAAATATTTTACATTTGATATTGTTGGAATTGAAAATGCAAAAACTCTTGATATGGATGTATATTATGTATGTTAGCACATCTTAAATTCAGGAAGATAAAATCTCATACTATTTTATCTCCCTTTCATAATGAGGAAAAGGAGCAGAAAGATTTCAGAAATTACAGCAATGTTGTAGAACGTCCTTTTTTTAAGCTTCATGAAATCAACACCTATGAAATCAAAATCAAAATCATTTGGGGAGGAAAGTTCAAAATAATTTAGTTAATACAACATTATGTCTTTGTTGTGCCAACCTCTTTTTCCCCCCTTTCCTTTAATGCTTTGTTGGAATGCTGTGATTAAATCAAAACACCTTTTTCCACTTATTCTATTGCTGAAGTATTGGTGAAATCATCACAATTACATAGTAACACCTTGCTTTACTTAGGACACTGAAAATGTTATAAGAAAACTCTTGCCTACAGAGCTTTGAGTGATTTAGTAATGAGCTTCATTAGTGATTCCATAGTACTCACAGCTGATGTGAACAATTTGACATTCTTCCAATACTTAAGCAAAGTGATACAGCCTTATGGAATGTAGTTCATTTGCATAAAGTTCCCTACAAGATAAAATTTGCATGGTTATGCAAACAATACATATGTTTAGAAGTGGCATGGATTGTACATGCTTATGTCTATTATTCAGTTATTATATGAATTCTTTTCCATGCTTGTAGCTTATTTTCTAGCCTGTCTTTCTACATTCAACTCTACACAGGTTGATGAACATGTAAATTTTCTCATATTGGCTTTTGAAAGCTGTGGAGCAGAAGGATGAAAGTTGAGGGAGACATGAGTTTACTTATTTTAGTGAAGATATGCTGGAAACTCTCTGGGAATGGGCCAGTGATCTTGGGCACATTCCTTTGAAAAGTTCCTATTTCCTTGTGGCCTATTATTCCAGGGCAGTGTCAGGAGCTCAGCAAAAAATTAGACAGCAACCAGGTTTGCAACCTCTGCAAAGTCATGTGTTTATGAAGTGTAGACTAAGGATAGACCAACCAATAGATACCTCGGCTTCTCACAGTCGGTGAGATTACTAGTGGTGTTGGTTGAAAGGATATGTCCCGGCCATCCCAGGGGACTATGCAGAGATAGTCACAGACAGGAGAAGAAGATTTATAAGGAGGTTTATTAGTGGGGCCATATTTCCCATGGGAGAGGGAGCAACCGAGCAACTGTACCTTATCCAGGTGGCAGCTTCTCCCTGGGGCTAAAGGGGAAGTAGGTAGGTCTTAATGGTGAGTGGGAGTGGCCAGGGAGGTCTGAGTGGATCTGGGGGATAATGGGAGGAGCTGAGGACCTAAGGCAGGGGAAATGCTAACATTCCCCCATTTGTTGTTTATTAGTAACTGGGGAGGGCTACCAGGCCAGGAGTATGAGTGGAGGTTGTTTCTTCTGGAGCTTCTTCCTGCTGTAAATGGGCGAAGTTAGTCAGGGGTACCTGATTCATGCTTTGGCTGGGTACCATCGAAGAAGTATTTGTTTGACAATTTGGTTGGTGAAGGTCCTCATCATTTCCAGGAGAATAGTTATCAGAGCCAATGGGTGTCATGGTCTCCTCTGGCTACCTCCTGCAGCTTGGGCACATCAAGGCATCATTGGGGCTGGGATCTTCGAGATCCAGATCTGTACTGGGCAGAGCAGTGTAAGTGAAGCCGAGCCTGTAGTAACAGGATGGCTTTGAACCGCAAGTTCCCAGATGGTGTTCTGGGTGAGGGATGTTATCCTGTTAAAAGAGACTTTTGAAAAGGTCAGGCAAAAGGCTGACAAGTTCACAGGACGAGTTAACATGAATGACATGGTAGAACACTGGCCACAAGACAGAAAAGGTTCATTTGGAACATAAACCAAATTGTGGCCCATTACAAGGAAGGAGGGGTATTTTGGGGGCAATTGAGTAGTGGACTGGTTGGGAGTAACCAATGAGAGGTTAATATATAAAAATAGCAAGTGGGGCTTGGAATGTGGCCTAGTGGCAAGAGTGCTTGCCTCCTACACATGAAGCTCTCGGTTCAATTCCCCAGCACCACATATATGGAAAATGGCCAGAAGGGACGCTGTGGCTCAGGTGGCAGAGTGCTAGCCTTGAGTGGGAAGAAGCCAGATATGGTGCTCAGGCCCTGAGTCCAAGGCCCAGGACTGGCAAAAAATTAAATTAAATTAAATTAAATTTAAAAAATGGCAAGTAACAAAGGCAAGTATGCAAGTTTCTGTCCAGATGGAAAGTAAACAGGTAGGGACATTATTCCTCTTGATCCTGTCCAGTTGGAACATGGACAGCTATGAACATTAGGTGGGCAAGCAACTATTTCTCTCAATCTCCTGGCTGTGTTTAATTTTGAAAGGGCAACTTTAAAGTGACTCCATTTAATATGACTTCATCTTCTCTTAGTCTCTCCATGGTTCCTCATTATCAAGACTGATTTCGTCCTGAAGGTCTAGGTGCTCATTGCTTGGCACAGTTGACATTCACGGGTTTTGAACTCAAGGCTTGGGCACTGACCCTGAGCACTTCTGCTCAAGGCTAGTGCTCTACCACTTGAGCCACAGTCTTGCTTCCAGCTTTTGGTTGGTTACAATGATATGAGTCTCTTGAGCCATGCTTGCAGTCTGGTTCTTTGCTGATGAGTTGGGAGATGGAGTTTTAGAGGGACTTTTTTTCTGCCCGGGTTGCCTTTGAACTAAAATCAAAGTACTCTTTGACACAAAAGCCCTTTTTATTTCCAATTAAAGTGAGAAGGAGACCAATAGGAATAGAACTTACCTTTAAATTGTTGAGAGTTGACCAACAAATACTTGCCAGAGTTCTGCAATGACAAAACTCAGTCGATATGAGAGGAGTCTTCAAACGACAACTGATTAGCAGTTCAGAGTTCCTTGAGCTGTTTTTTGTGTTCTGAATTAACTCTCAGAAAACCTTTGAACTCAACATTTTCTTAATTTAAGGATTATAAGCACTAGCATTGTGCCAAGAATCCAAACTTGGCACCTTTTTGCTATTTATAAAAATGCATCTAACTGCAAAATAGCATCTTTACATATATACCCCTTGTTGTCTAACTTGTGAGGATTAATATTACCTGCAGGTGGAAGAGAACACAAATGAATAATAATCAAGAGGGAAAAAGGTCAGGACAATGTAACAGTCTCAGCTTCAGTGGATCCAAAGTGGCTTGTGTCTTCCACCCAAATCAACAGGCTTAGTTAGTCATGTGTGATGGAGGCAGGAAGGAGAGTTGGGTTGGATCTGGGTGAAGCTGTGGTAGCATCTTTCAGAGTCCTTTGGATGGATTTCCCACAATTCCTGCTGGGTTGCCTGCAAATTTATAAACAGACTGGTTAAGGACATTTGAAATCTCCCAGTATTCCCTGGTTGCTTACTCTGAGTACTCTGGCTTTTGCAGTCTGGTGCCCTACTGGTTTAAGCAGGGTGACAACTTTAAAAATATTTTACCAGGCTTGGGCCTTTAACCATCTCTTGCAAGTACAGCCTAAAATTCACAGGTGGTCCTCATGTTCAAACCCTTTCCCAGTCACAAAATCCACACAAAAAAGGCCAACCAAATCTGCTCTCTGCAGTGGCCACAACAGTTTCTGAGATGTGGAGGGGGAAGACCCAATGCAAACCTGTGGCCAAACACAACTCTGATGCTTTTAACCTTGGAGTAAGAGTCACAGACATGTGTCTTAACTTACTGCACACTTGAAGTCTCTGCTGCAACTCTGCCTTGACAGGACTGCTATAAGCCCAACTCTAATCTTGGAAGTATACACAGTACTGAGTCCTTGAGAACCAAACTACTTGAAGCAGGCAGAGTCAGGCAGGAGCGCTGTAGGCCTGTGAAAATCTTCACAGGAACACCATCAGTGATTCCTAGGTATGACTGGTTTGGACAGGCACGGGGAGACACTCGTGCTGAGGAGGGTCCGGAATGCACTTCATTTGTTCCCTGAGCAGTCTCCCATGCAAGAGAGACAGAATAAGGAATCACTAGTAGTGAAACAAGGCAGTTTGAGAACAGACTGTGGAGGCAGCTTCCTGGAGCCACGGACTGCCATAGTCCACAGGGCTAGCAGCCATGTCGACCTGCATCCTGACTTACTACTAACTGCATCCTATAAAGCAAAATATCAATCCTGGGTCAGGAAAATCAAGGTCAGTAGCCACATTTGCACACTCATTCCAAAATGACTCTGGTCCCTTGATATTAAAGAGTTTATGAGAGCTCAGGAGAGAAAATGAAGAAGCAAACTCTTAGCCTATTTTACCAAAGAGTTGCCAGATCAGATGTACATTTGATTTTTAGTATAGATGGACATAAACAATAACATGCTGGTTTTACATCAATGTACTTATACCATGTGCTGCATATTTTTAGACACATTTGCTTGCACCCAAACATGATCAGTTTGGGTTTAAAACCAGGTTTGCTTTTTTGTTTGTTTGTTTTTATTTTTTTTTTGGCTTGGAGTCAGGATTGACTCCAGGTTGTTTACTGTGACTCCACCTACAGGCTGCAAGGATCAGTTTAACACAAGACTTAAATTAAGTTAAAATAGTAGTCAAAAGCAAGTAATTTTGAAACCATGATGCCACGGTTTGGGTTTTTTTTTTTTTTTTTTTTTACATATTTTACACATAGACAGACAGACAGACACTTGTGTACAAGCTTTGGGGCATGCTTAGATTTTTTTTAATTGGCCATGTAAGTTGTCTGGAATTTTAGTGGCAAAATGACATTATTTTGCCCATATTTTAGAACCACGTGGTCAGCTTGAAAACAAAAAACCTTTTCCAGCAAACAAAGATTTTCACAGTTTATATGGTAACAAAACAGAGAAGCCACATTTTGAGAAAATAATTCAGCTCTAAATGGGAGGATGCTATGACCAGAGAAGGGACAGGAGCAGAAGACACTACAGGAACAGAACACAGACACATTGAATGGCGTAATGGTGGTAGAGCTGGTCAGAGGCTTAACAGGGTCACAGCAAGACACCATCACCTTTGAATATTTGAATTGCAAGGCAGCAGTTACAGAGTCCAGGAGGGCAGGGTTACAGAGAGCTTGAGTCTCCACATCCCAGGCCTGCCTCTAGGAATTTGGCACGCTTACCACCTAGTGAGGGAGTGGGACTCCACCTCCAAGAGATTTTGGAACCTTAATAGAAACAAGATGACACTTGTTAAAACCAATTCTCTTGTTCACCACATGGTCAATGCTAGAAAAACTTAGGATTTAGCCAACAACAAGTAGAATTTCACAGAACTCCAAGCTTAACAAACATCAATAAAAAGAACAGAAAACCTTCCTTTGTGTCTTTCAAAGCAGATGTTAAACAAACATTGGTACCTTTGGAAGCTGGTACCAGCCCATCCTATATTACAGGCAGGTAGGCAGGCAGACTTTAGAGAGAGGCAGAAAGAGAGAGAGAGAGAGAGAGAGAGAGAGAGAGAGAGAGAGAGAGAGAGAGAGAGAGAGAGAGAGAGTTCTATCTGTCCAAGCTCTCAAAGAAGTTATGTAAGTCCTGTAAAATATCAGGGGTCCAGTGTCCCATGAAGGGACCACATGGAGTCCCAAATTTGGGCCAAATTTGATTGTATGAGGCTTAAGATTGGGCTCAAATTTGAGCAGCTTTCCTGAAGCATTTTAGACTGTCCCCCACCCTGGATAAGTGACCCGTAGAGCTGAACTAGAGATACCCACCAGTGTCCCAGTGGGACCCTTTCAGATTACTCCAAAATGGAGTCTATTGTGAGGGAATAAACAGCAATTTTTTTTTTTTTTTGGCCAGTCCTGGGGCTTGGACTCAGGGCCTGAGCACTGTCCCTGGCTTCTTTTTGCTCAAGGCTAGCACTCTGCCACTTGAGCCACAGTGCCACTTCTGGCCGTTTTCTGTATATGTCGTGCTGGGGAATTGAACCCAGGGCCTCATGTATACGAGGCAAGCACTCTTGCCACTAGGCCATATTCCCAGCCCCATAAACAGCAATTTGGAGTCATCACCCACAATTGCTAATTCCCATGACCTAGGCTGTTGACTTATGGTCCCCTGGAGTGGGGCCTGAACTTGGCTCTAAGATTTTGGTCAGTGCAGCCTAGTGGCCTTGGCCCATTGGCCTTATGGAAAATTGGATCTGAGCCCCCAGCCAGTGGTCACTCATCCTGGTTGAAGGTTCAAATCCATCATTGTTGTGGTAGATGGAAGTAGAGTACTCAGTTAAGAGAAAGTTACCTCCATGGTCCTCTGGGTGGGCTTAGGACAGCAGAATAGGTCCCCAGGGCAGCTTGGACCCTCAGAAATGGGGGAGCAAATCCACCAGGGAACATATCCTGGTTGGGCACCAATGAAAGGATATATCCTGGCCATCCCAGGAGACCATGAGGAGATGGTCACAGACACAAAAAGAAGGTTTATAAGGAAGTTTATTAGTGGGGCCCTATCTCCCATGGGAGAGGGAGCAACATGGCTTCTGCACCTTATCCAGGTGGCAGCTTCTCTCTGGGACTAAAGAGGAAGTAGGTAGATCTTAATGGTGAGTGCGAGTGGCTCATTGTAGTTCTAGGGCAGGGAGTTTAGGTCTGGGTGGATCTGGGGGCTATTGGGAGGAGCTGAGGACCTAAGGCAGAGGAAATGGTAACATTTGTAATTATCTCAAACTAGAGAAACTTCTTTCTTTGGTCAAGTATGATCAAAACTTTTGCTTGTAGACAAACACAATAAGCAAGAGAAGAGTTCTATAATTGCCAAGAATAAAATTTCTTCTTTTCTAGCAGAAAAGAGGATCATATTTGATATAATTTGATTTAAATAAAATAAATAAAAGTGATATACATATTCTAGTGATTGTGATGTAAAACTCATAGCCACTAGCTATGCAAACATATTCAATAAATTTCTACCAAGTATATATTGAATATCCCTAATGTGTTTTAAAGTTATCTCCCTCTGTGTCACATAAAACTATGTCAACATGGGAATGGAAAGGATATCCAACTGACAAACATGTGAGCTCTTATATTCTCAGGATATTGCGTGAAAAACATTACAGTGGGTCCAAATATAAGGAACAACAGTACATTCCTTCATTACTATTTTCTCACATAATGCTATTCATTTTGTATTCTTTTCTTTTTCATGCTAGTCCTGGGGTTTGAATTCAAGGCCTAGGATCTGTCCCTGAACTTTTTGCTCGAGGACAGTGCTCTACCACTGGAGCACAGATGTACTTCCAACTTTTTCCTAGTTAATTGGAGAAAAAAGTTTTAGACATGCATGGCCCAGGCTGCCTTTGACTGTAATCCTCAGATCTCAGCTTCCTAAGTAACTAGTATTACAGGCATAAGCCACCAATATTTGGCAGATTGTGTTTTGTTTTTATTATGAAAGAAGATACAGTATACATGGGTTCTTATGTATCTTCCAAAGTAAGTGAAAGGATTGCCTCATACTACCTTTAATTTCCCTCCACTAAACAGCAGCTGCACAAAGTATCTAACATAAATATACAAAATCACTGAGTGTGTATTTGATACTTCTTCTTAATTATAATAGCATGAGGTTTTTCTAATGGAAACTTCTACAGGACTGTATTTGTAATTTAATTTGAAACTATTATAATGACTTGTTCTGTTTTCAGAAAAATGTGTAAAATTCAAGTTTTATATTAACCTCATTAGGTTAAAAAATTATTTAAAAATAAATGTGGAAAGCGTAAGCTGGTGGCTCATGTATGCAATCTTAACTACTCAGCAGGCTGAGATCTAAGCTTTACAGTTCAAACCCAGCCCAGGTATCTTCTTATCTTCAATTACCCAACAAAAACCAGGAATAAAGCTGTGACTGAAGTGATAGAGTGCCAGTCTTGAATGACAAAAAGCTTAAGGACAGCAATTAGGCTCTTAAGTTCAACCCTCTGTAACAGTGCAGGATAAAAAAGAAAAATGAAAGAAAGAAAGAAAAAATGTGAAATGTTATGGATTCTACTCAAATGAAGCTAAATAGACAATTCTATAGGAAGGAGAATAATTTAATTCACCATAAGCTTTTTATCACAAGTAGCAAAAATGTCACCTTGTTGTCTAGAGTTTATAGCATTTCTTTAATAATATACTGCATTTTAGACTAAACCTAAATACAGCATTTTCTTTTTCCCACTTTCACTTATTACTGAGGTTTTATTTAGTACATAAACTACTTTTATTTCACCTGAGGCCTCTTAGTTCTGTGAAACATTGGTAAGCAGAGATTAGAAATTGTCATTTTTCCCCTTTCTATGACCGTATTAGTAACACCATAAGGAATTCCACTTTTTACACAAGCAAATTCTCTGGTGGTATTGGGAAGGGCAATGGCTCCATTAAATGTGTTTCACACACACACATACACACATACAATTCTAACTAAATGATCATTTATTTGTTGCAAAACATAGAAGATTTATAGGAGGAAATGAGATGTGATCTGAAAGAATTTGTAAGGTTCTACATTATTAGACTATGTTTCACTACTCTGCCACATGGGCAGAAATAATTTCAAGAAGAAAAACTTCTCATGCTTGCTTGTTCCCACTATTTCAATGCATTTTTATTGTCATTGTAAAGGTGATGTACAGAGGGGTCACACTTATGTAAGTCAGATAGAGAGTACATTTTTAGAAGCAATATCAACTCTTCCCCTGCTCTCTCCCAGTTTTATCCACCTGTTCCCACTCACAAGTTATATAGTTCATTTTTTCTCTCCTGTCCAAGCCTACAAATTGTATAGTTCATTTTCTAAATAGTATTTAATGAGTATCACAGTTGCATTTGTTTACCCTTTGTCCCACCATTTCTGTGCTCCATCTCAAAAACAGACAACAGGGCTGGGAATATGGCATAGTGGCAAGAGTGCTTGCTTCCTACACATGAAGCTCTTGGTTCGATTCTCCAGCACCACATATATGGAAAACGGCCAGCAGGGGCGCTGTGGCTCAGGTGGCAGAGTGCTAGCCTTGAGCGGGAGGAAGCCCAGGGACAGTGCTCAGGCCCTGAGTCCAAGGCCCAGGACTGGCCAAAAAATAAAAAATAAAAACAGACAACAGCTCCTCGTTAGTGTAGTGGTTAGTATCCCCATCTGTCAAAGACAGACAAATAAGAAGAAAGGAAAGCAACAAACAGTAACAGAGATTAAAAAAAAAGTCCTTATTTCTATTGCCTGTAGCTCATTCACTATTTTTCTAATTATAAGGTGTTATTAACATTATTATATAAATGGACTCACCATAGATATATTACAACCTAGACTATTTTAAAGATGTAGCTATTAAAATAGTAATATATAGCATTTCTTTTTTCATTTGCATTCCTTTCAAGCATAGCATAGACTTTGGAGATATCCTACAAAAGCAAATTTAGTTCAATAGTATAGTTAAAAAGGTATGATTACAGAAAAGTCATTATATAAACAAATCATATCACCCTTTGCCAACATCATTGTTTGGAATTACTGAGGATGTGACACAAAGACAGTTATATTTGAAGAAATCTGGCTTAGGAGACTTGTGCACTTAAACCTGCTTTTGGTAATGAGATCATGAACTTTGAGCTGTTGCTGTAATTGGATGAAGTTGCAGCTGTGTGGGCGGGGGGGGGGGGCATAATAGATTTCTCTTGTCAAGGGGAATGTGAACTCTTGTGGCCAGAGAAAATATAAGGCAGAGATATCTCCCCTTCCCCCAAGAGGTTGTAACAGTATCTCCCATCCTGCAAGCATTGTCTCAAATATGTCCTTAGCCATTCAATGGTACTGCATGACCTAGTTTAACCTGCAGTTTAGTCATGTGCACACTATTATTTCTTAATGTAAAGGGAAAGCAATTTAAAAGAGAAAATACAAAAATAAAATGAAAACTTGAGAAGCTGTGGGTACTCCTGTTCCTATTTCTACTAGCTTTCAGACCTAAGTCAAATATTTAACCTCGCTAGGCTAGAGTTCATCATCTGTGAAATGAAAGTCTTGAATTTAGTTGTAGTTTAAACAGTGGCTTCTTGGCTTTCAATGAATTCTACTGTTGTCACCAGCATATCTGAACTCCAGATCCTATACCTTATTTCAATCAGAGGAGATTTCCTTTCATCTGTTTTACATTTTGGAATTCCACAGAAGTTTTTATTTGAAGAAAGAAATGTATGGCTTTAAAAAAGAAAGCAAAGCTACTATCTTTGATGATCCATATTGTTTCTTTCAACTGCAAAATTCATCAAACTCCTTTGTATTGCCAAGTAGATAAACCATGGAATTCAATATCTTTTAGAAACAATGCTTTATCCTCCTATTTAAAAAAGTTTAAAGAAATCAATCTGTTACCTGAAGATGAGTAGATGAATGAATAAATGGGAATGAAAAGTTATTCTCTGATTTCACAGTTTAGAAATGATCAGTGTTGGAGAGATTCACAAGCATCCAGGATTGTATCATAAATCTTGTTTTTATATATCTCATTCATTTTTATAAAATATTGGCAAAATCTTATTGATCTTAATTGGTCTTTGAATTGGATGATGTTCAAAGAGCTCTTCTCTGTTCATTAGAATGTGCAAAGTCCATTGACTAGTTATAGAAAGTAATGAAAAAGGTAATGTGTATTGTATGAGAGTTTAAGGATATTTGTTATCATCAAGAAAAAATAAAGCTGTCACCGGTCCAATGAGAATTATTGACAAGTGGTCTGAGAAGTAAGAAGAAACAACCTTTAGTAAAACAAATTATGGATACTCATTCTGTATTATCCTAATTATTTTGTATTGGCTATTGTTTACACAAATGAATACAACAAATTATGAAAAGAAAATATAGCTGGTAACATTTTATACCACTTTTATTTTTTGTCCATTGGACCTTAGGACATACTCACATTATAAGAAATATTAAGAAATGATAATAACCAATTTTGTACATGGCTGTAGTCTTTGTTGTTCTGTAGTACTTTCCTAATAAACACATTTGGAAAATGATATGTACTTAATGCTTCTTCAATAAGTGTAATAGACAAATCTATTTATCCACTATGCACCAGATGATATCCTAATTCACACATATACACACATACATGCACCTCTAATAGCAAGGACTGTGTTAAAATTCTGCGATTATGTTATTATTTATTCATATTGTATTATTATATTATTTTATTATTTATTTATATTTCATTAACTCCTTTTGTAAGAAAAGATGCAAAAATGAGATAATTTGCAATATCATATGGCCAAGACTCTATTAGAGTTTTATATAACCACTGTCATAAGGATCTAGTGGTTAACTTAGTTTGACATGTTGACCAGATTAAGTGATACCCCATAGCTGATAAAACGTCACTTGTCACTTGTGTATTTATGCAGATGATACTCAGGAAGAAATTAGCATTGGGATTGGTAGACTGAGCAAATACTAACTTCATCTATGGATGTGAATATGAGTGGATGTGAATATGAGTGGGCATCATCTAATTCACGAAAATTCGAAATAAAACAGATGTGGAGAACAAAGATGGATGGGTGCTCTTCTCTTAAATTAAGACATCCACTTTCAGGCTAGGAATATGGCCTAGTGGCAAAGTGCTCGCCTCGTATACATAAAGCCCTAGGTTCGATTACTCAGCACCACATATATAGAAAAAGACGGAAGTGGCGCTGTGGCTTGAGTGGAAGAGTGCTAGCCTTGAGCAAAAAGGAGCCAGGGACAGTGCTCAGGCCCTGAGTTCCAGCCCCAGGACTGGCAAAAAGAAAAAAAAAAAAAAGACATCCAGTTTTTCTTGCCTTCAGATGTCTGAGAGCCCAGTACATAGGCTTCTAGTTAGGGTTGAATGATATCACTAATTCCAATCTTCTTTTTTTCTGAAGAACTCTGACAGATACAAACTAGAGGAATAGGGAAAAACAGTTGCATTGTAAATATGTTTTGTAGTGAATAAAATACAATGTGGCGAACAAGAAATATTAAATATAAAGCAAATATTAGGCTACAATGTGCGGAAAAATATTGGCCACAGCATCACGAGATTTTTAATGTATCAGCATCATGGAAGCATTGTTCAAAAAATGAAGAAAGACTGTGCTACAAATCAAACAAATACAATCTTGTGAAGAGGCTATCATGAATATGTTGAGACAGTTATATACATATGATTATATAAGATGAAGCTAAGGAAAATGAACCCCAAGAGACGGAAACAGAAGGATTTTATTGTTGTCATTATATTTAATGTACTGGGTGTATTTCCTTTGGTGTACCCTGTGGCCACTGTATATGATTTTGGTACACTGGATATTATATTTATGCTTACCTGAACTAAGTAAGGGAAAGAAAAATGAGGGACGGTGTAACAAATAAGACAAGAAATGTACTCACTACCT
Organism: Perognathus longimembris pacificus; assembly: GCF_023159225.1. NCBI lineage: Eukaryota > Metazoa > Chordata > Mammalia > Rodentia > Heteromyidae > Perognathus > Perognathus longimembris. The sequence goes on along the minus strand of NC_063168.1, from coordinate 42,538,477 downwards.
TATTATGTAACTGTACACCCTCTGTACAACACCTTGTCAATAAAATTTAATTTAAAAATATTAAAATAATCCCCACAAAAAATAGAATATGTTGAGAAGATGAGTCTGTTTTCTTCCCTTTCCTTCACTCATTAGTCTGCAATAATCTCTTCCTTCAAAATTTTCTTCCCATCCCCAGCACAGTCTTGGATTTTGAACTCTACTTCTCAGTTGTCAGCTTTTTCTTTTTTTGCCAGTCCTGGAGCTTGAACTCAGTGCCTGAGCACTGTCCCTGGCTTCTTTTTGCTCCAGGCTAGCACTCTGCCACTTGAGCCACAGCGCCACTTCTGGCCGTTTTCTATATATGTGCTGCTGAGGAATCGAACCCAAGGCTTCACATATACAAAACAAGAACTCTTGCCACTAAGCTATATTCCCAGAGGGGGCCGCCCCACCTTTTATTTGCCAGTCCTAAGCCTTGGACTCAGGGCCTGAGCACTGTCCTTGGTGCTAAGGAATTGAACCCAGGGCTTCATGTATACAAGGCAAGCATTTTGCCACTAGGCCATAATCCTAGCCTAGTTGTCAGCTTTTCGAGTGGCTAGAATTACAACCTGGAACAACTGGTTGCCATCTAATTCAATAGTAATTTAACACATGGATTTTGTTTATAAACTATGTCTGTGATTCCATCATTTCAGTCAGAATCAAAATGAGTATTTTAAGAGCCTAACATTAATGGGAAGTGTCCATATTTTCCATACTTCTGTTTAATATCCTCTACTTCCAGGATGATGTATGTCCAAATCTACTGTTTTGTGTGTTATGTTCTTAATCTGTGAAATAAATGGTTTGATTTTATCTTTTAATAAAAATACAATGTTAAATGAAAACCTATTCAAGTTTATAAAGACAGAACTATTGGGTAAGGAAGTCGTAATGTTTGGCATTAGTGAGTAAAAGATATACTGTGACTAAGGATTTTAATATTTAATTGGTTTCTATGTTTTCAAAACATATAATGTATTATTTGGTCTACAATTACAACCAACTCCTGTTTATATCCCATGGTATATATCAATAATATGTGAATGTCAATAAAGTTTGTATTTTACTTTTCTCTTTTACGTGTCACAATTTGCCATCTAAATTTTCTGTTTTTTTAAGGTGTTTGATCTAAGCACTTTGAGTGAGTAGGGGACATTGCAAACCCCTCTGACAGATATTGCATTGTGTACAGTAATTCCATTTCCTTACCAGGAAGTTTGGTTAAAAAAATTTAGAACACAGTTAGTAGTAATCTATTCCTAAGATATTTTCCAGATGCGTATTTTTAGAAGAAAAAAATAGGCTTTGAAAGGAATTTTTATATGTTGGTATGTTTAAGTAGCATTTGGCAACATAAGAAAAGCCAGTAAGGCAGTCAACTTATGGGAATAGTTTTCCATTGCTGCTGTTTCTATGCCATTTTTCCCCATTTGTGGTAAAGGAAGGATTTTGACAAATTCCATCTCCTGTATACCACAACCACTTTTCACCAACCTGTGTGAAATGTAAGCTCTTGGCAAGAGTGGCCATGAAATCACTCTACAGAGAATCTTTTACTACGAATTGTGAAAACATAAGTCTTTTGTTTTTCATTTTGATTACAGATGTTGCTTTTATAATAAGCAAAATTAAAACATGTCACTATGCCCATTTATTTCTTTCACTTACCTCCATTTTTTTCAGAGCACTTTTAGTGATACTTAGTCTTTAAGCTGTGAGCCCAGTGTTATCAATGTTCCTTATTGTCTTGTTTCTCCCCACTGTCTAAATTTCCTCACACATGTCCATTTCACTAACATTTTTATTTTCCTGAGATTTTGCTCTAATACTTCATGTTTTCAAGGCAAGTATTCCCATACCCAACTATTTTCTAGCCCTTTTTTAGCTAATTAAGTTTTGGATACTATCTTATACTTGTATACAGGTATTATGTCATTGCTCCTGGCTTAGTTTTTGAGAAATATTCTGACAAACATTTTTCCCCACATGGACCTTAAACTGTGAATAGTTGAGATTCTGTCTCTACTTCCTCAGTATTTTGGATTACAGGTATGTATCATGATACCTGGATTCAAAACAGCATGCATCAGATAAATTATCTGTACTAATGTGATCTTATCAAACACCACACACACACACACACACACACACACACACACACACACACACACAAAGCATTTATTGGATTTTACTATTTACCACTTAGTGTTTTTCTGTGCACATAATATTTTGTATCATTCACAAAATGATTGCTTGTAATCATCTAAGAGGAAGACCTTTATACCTTCTTGCAGGTGAGAAAACCAAAGTTCAGAGGGAGTAAAAAATTTAGCAATGTTCACAAAAGCAAGAAATGGTTGAGCTGAATTTTGAAATAACTATCTGCTTGTAAACTTCATGAATTTTCCCTCATCTTACATTTCAAGACTGCCTTATCCCCAGAGAGCATCACAGACTTTGGAGAAATCTGTGTGCTTTTACCCATGCATTCTTATGTGCACGAATTTGGCAAGCAGAAAACTGTTGCTACAAATGCCAACTACAATTCCACAGGATATTTGTAGATTTGGTAAATGGCAAAATTTAGCTTTTAGCACATCTAAAAGGAAACTCCGTATCATAGTCTATCTTCTGACATTCTAACAAAAATAGAGACGTGTATTTTTAGAATAAAAACATGTCTTTGCAATATGTTGCCAATGATGCTTTTTGAATTAATTTTCAGAGATGCCCCCATTGAAATAAAAACTGCTTCCAAGGAACTAGACCTATGATGACAATGTCTGAGTTTAATGGATATTTGCTTAGAAACCATTAGATATCATTAATAGGAAGTGGAGTATGAGATTCCTATCCAGTAAATAGATTCAAAAGTTATATTATTTCCACAGTTACCAGGATTAAGTTGTACCTTTCATTAAGCAAGGAAATGTGGCTAATTTTAGACTATCCTCTGCCCACAAGTTCTCATTCTCTTCTGCATTATTTAGTTGTCTGCCTGAGTATTAACAAGGAGAAAACACCATGGCGAAAAAACATGTTAAGAATGAAAACAAGACAAACCCATCACATTGTTCTGGTTGGCAGTGTGGTGAGAAAGGTTACGGGACAAAAAAAAATCCACCAATAGTAGAACAGCATCTTGGTGCCCAAATATAAGTTATGCAGGAAAGGCTAGGAAACTATTTTAATCTCTTGCAAAAATAATGACGAGCTTCACAGAGAAAGTAGAAAAACATAATTATTAAATGTGTCTATACTCATAAAGACCCCCCATCTAAACAGTAAATATTTCAAGTGGCATTTTGACCTTTCTTACACCTTTCACATAGGTTTCTTCTCTTTTACAAAATGTTAAAGAGAATGGAAATGTTGTCAAGTAAGTAAAAAGGGTGTCTGCATCAACCTTTTCCTGTGTGGAATTTAATGACATTTTTAAGGTTAAAGTAAAAGTCAAACATTGATTTTTTTCCTCCTACCTTTCCCTAATGCAGCTAATGAATAGAGATTCCAATATAAACCTTTTGATTCTTTTTAAATCTTCTAGTATCAAAAGGCTTATTTTTATTTAATTTTTATTGTCATTTTTTTTCTCTCTTGACAATAGATTTAGCATAGAAAGAAATATTAAGTCAAGATGATCTGGGAGACTGAAATCCAGAAAATCTTCACAGGAAGGTGTTTTAAAATAAAATGAACTAGGCGACTCATCCATGTGCATCCATCTTTTAGAGAGGAGAAGACTGGAATATCAGAATTCAACAGCATTTGATTGGATGTTGATAACTTTCTGGTTATCAAAAAAATACGTGGATCTTTTTGCTTTACTTTTAGGCCAAAATAAGGATGGGAACTATTGTATACACTGATATCAGAAAAGTAATAAAATATGTACAAAGAAATTATAATGTTTGTTAAACAAGGATTGCTTAACAAGGATTTGTTCCATAAATTTATGCCCAGATTGTTTTTTCAATATGTATATAAGAGAAGTTATTTGTAACCATTTACAGTGGTCATGAAGAGAATTGTGTCCGAATCCTTTAGTAAACAATGTACTTACTTCCACTTAGGTAGGAGGGCTACTGGTCTTTTATGAACAGGATTTAGGTAGTAAAAAAAATGTCACAGACACCCTGAAAACACTAAAGGAAAGAGTAGAAGAAACACTTGGGCTCCTTGGCGCAGGATGGAACTTCCTTAACAAAGACCCAAAAAGGCTACAAATCAAAGAAAGGTTGGACAAATGGGACTGCATCAAACTGCAGAGCTTCTGCATGGCAAATGACATAGCTCACAAGATAAACAGAAACCCCACAGACTGGGAGAAGATCTTTACCATCAACAGACAAAGGCCATCAACAGACAAAGGGCTCATATCTAAAGTATATGCAGAACTAAAAAAATTACTTTCCTCCAAAACAAAACCGCAAAGAACCAATAGCCCCCTCATCAAGTGGGCTAAAGACTTACAAAGAGACTTCTCTGATGAGGAAATGAGAATGGCCAAGGGACATATGAAAAAGTGCTCTACATCACTGGCCATAAAAGAAATGCAAATCAAAACAACATTGAGATTCCACCTCACCCCAGTAAGAATGTCATATATCAAGAAAACTAACAATAACAATTGCTGGAGGGGATGTGGCCAAAAGGGAACCCTACTTCATTGTTGGTGGGAATGTAAACTGGTTCAGCCACTCTGGCAAGCAGTATGGAGATTCTTCAGAAGGCTAAATATAGAACTCCCCTATGACCCAGCAACCCCACTTTTGGGTATCTATCCAAAAAAACCACAAACAAAATTACACTAAAGCCACCAGCACAACAATGTTTGTCGCAGCGCAATTTGTCATAGTTAGAATCTGGAACCAACCCAGATGCCCCTCAGTAGACGAATGGATCAGGAAAATGTGGTATATATACACAATGGAATTTTATGCCTCTTTCAGAAAGAATGACATTGCCCCATATTTAATGAAATGGAAGGACTTGGAAAAAATTATACTAAATGAAGTGAGCCAGACCCAAAGAAACATGGACTCTATGGTCTCCCTTATTGGGAATATTTAGCACAGGTTTAGGCAAGTCACAGCAGAGGATCACAAGAGCCCAATATCTATACCCTTATGATGACATAAGATGATGCTAAGTGAAATGAACTCCATGTTATGGAAACGATTGTTATATCACAGTTGTAACTACTTTCAACATCCTATGTGTATCTGTAGCTTCTACTATTGATGATGTTCTTGTATCATCTTCCTGTGGTTGTATCTACACTATCTCTGTAATCTTATCTGAGTATATTAGAAACCGTGTATACTGGTATTAGAAGTAGGAAATTGAAAGGGAATACCAAAATTGAGAGACACAGGGTAAAAAAAGACAAACAACTACAAAAGCAATACTTGCAAAACTGTTTGGTATAAGTGAACTGAACACCTCATGGGGGGAAGGGGAAAAGGGGAGGAGGGAGGGGGGAATGAGGGACGAGGTAACAAACAGTACAAGAAATGTATCCAATGCCTTACATATGGAACTGTAACATCTCTGTACATCACTTTGGCAATAAATAAGAAAAAAAAACTGTAAGAGCTAAAAAGAGTGTGTTAGTCACATAGGAACACAACAGGAGGAAAGATTTACTCAGACTGTAATTTGTCAATACAAAGACATTATGACTAATACAAAAATTGGTAGTGCACAGAAATTTTTCAGTATGTTTACTTATTCATTCACCTGTTCAACAATGCAGTCATTAAACAAAGATTTATAGAACATCTTTCTTGTGTCTGGCCCTCAGAAGGCAGTAGGAGGGAAAATACAAGCCAGACATAAGAAGCTTTTTGCTTGTTGAACTATATTGATAATTAAAATATGCAATGTATGTTCTGTAGTAGATTAATTCATGTTGCTATCAGAATAAAATGGAGGAACACCATAGTATAATGAAGGTGTCTGTAAGACGTTCTAGAGGTGAGTTCTAGAAGTTAAGATAAGACATAACTAAGCATGTAGATATTAGTAAATGCAAAAGTCTAGAGATGGGGATAGTTTTAAGTGAGGAAACCATACATGAAAGCTGTGATTTTCCAGTTTTATTTGTCTAATTTGGTTATGGGAGGATTTCATATTTCTTTGTCATAATTCTACAGGTGACTATAGATTCTAATATGACATACTTGGAGGACACAAATGACCTATTCAGGTCAGTGAGAATGTTTCTTGGTTAATAGCAGTTATAATAGTCATAGATTAAATAGTGAGAATAGTGAAAATTTCACTATACTTAACTGTTCATATGTACAAGATATACTTAGTTTATTAAGCACTACTATATTTTTTATTATTTTCTGAGCATCTTATATGTATTAAATATTACCAATAAGATGCTTAACCTTTGAGGAAGAACTCTATTTCATGCTTTGTTTGGCAGCATTTAATTATTTTTAATTGTAATAATATAGTCTCTATTTCTGTGCAAAGCATCAGACAGGGTAAGTGGAATACTCTCAGCTTCTGAGACTATCTATGTGTTCTCATCACTCAGACCATCTATATCTCCCTTTGAGAGTCTCAAGGAAGTATCTAGGCAATTTACTTCACAGACTCATCTAGGACAATATCCCTATTTTAGCATTAGTTGCTTTGGGGATCAAATTTCATCTTCAAATTTCATCACAGCTACATCCAGAATAGTGTTTGACCAATAGTGTGCTTATGTACATAAACAGAAATATACTTGATCATTCAAGTGAAAATTCTGCTTACCATAACAAACAGTATGTTTATCATTGCTAGAATACATCATAAAATTTGTTTTGTAATAGTCTGCTTGATCCAGTGGCTTTGACTCTCAATCTTCTCTATGGCTTTTCTATAAGGGCAACCCTGGAGCTTGTACTGAATCTGTCATCAATGTGTAACCTCTGCGCAAATTCAAGAAAGAATAAAATATGTGTGTTGATGTTCTAACAGTATATTTTGAAATACCATATCCTGGGGCTAAAATTTGTTCTTAGAATCCTGATTCTTTTCCTTATATATCATTTTTCAAAAATCACTGATTTTTCTGATAATGCATAGGTTGTGTCAGAAACCAAGGGAGACAAAAATAAGGGTTCATAGAGGTCCAAGATTTTTTAAATAAAAGTCTAGATATCAGGAAAAGACATAGAAATAAGTTCAAAATGGTGACCACTACTTTCCTTGGACTTATCCAAAGGTATTTGCATGCTTAGAATCATGTGTTATATGGACTAGTATTTGGGCAAACATTAAAATAAAATGAATTGCAAGTGATTGTTCCATACGTATTCATTCTCCTTCCCATGTGAATTTATACAGGTGCTGACCCAGTAATGTCTCAGAAAAATGTGTGTCAAATTCTTGTTTGCATACTTACTTGGATCTCTGGATAGTTGCTAACCTGAAAATATCTTGGCCTCCATAAAACCTTAACAAATCAAGACTTCTAGGACTGAGATTAAAGAATTAATAAGAATTCCTAACCAATTTTCTAGATAATTCTAATCTGATTAGGAGAGTTGGAATTTTAAAAATTCAGATGAATTTTAATGTGCTGATCATAAAGTTCAACTACTAGAAACTCTCATGGAAAATAAAAAATGAGATTGAACTTCAAGGTTTTATCTCTGATTCATCCATCCTTCTTTGGAATGTGTTGCATTGATTTAGTGTTCATATCTGCCCTCAAATAACACCTCCTGAGTCATCTCAATGTGATGTTGTTATCAGTATTTTTGTGCCAGTGGTGATTCTATGCATTATCTGGACCAATTTTCTTGATTTGTACACTACAGGAAAAGAAGTCTAAAATGTTTGTGACTTTAAACTTTGACCCTAAGGGGGGACATGATGACTCCAGGATTTATAGTTTAGTGAGTTGTTTAGTATATCAAGCCACTGATGCTTTTAAATATAAATCTATCAGTTACTGAGGTACTTCTCTCATAAAGGAAATGATTAAAATTTAAGACTTGACTATAATTACATTTTCTTTTTGATGGCATACTATGATTGTTCAAAGTTTGACTCATCCCTGGCATTGTGCACTTTTAAAATAGGTCAGGTTTTGACACTGCATTTTGTATTATGTCTGTTAAAGTAGCACCAGCACAAAGTGTTTCATTTTTCTTCAGTGCTTTGAATGTTCTCTACGTCATTATTGGTGTAGTTAATTTTCATTTTATTTCTTATGCTGTTTTAAATAATTTAAGCTGTAGATGTCTAATGTGTTAGCTTCATTCTGAGGGCCAGATTCCAAGAATATTTTGCTTACAGTTTAAATATTTTTTTTATAATTCCACATCAGTTGGTTTCATTTCAATGACTAGCAATGCCTCTGTTTTCATGTTATCAATCTTTTATCCTGATATATTGCTCTCTTGTACAAAGACATGGGATAATTCAGAAATACCACATCAGAGAATGATAAAACATTTAAAAGTGTCTCTTCCTTATGATAATATTTGTATTTTATAGTGTTCACTGTCCTAAACAAAATGACTGATGACAATTCTTTCCACCCCAGTGATGTGACTCTAGCACAATGTTTCTGAGTTTGAATTTGAAAAGCACCTAAAAGATTAAGGCACGTTTCAATCTAAGGCTTTACAGTTGCAGAGGAATGTGTACAAAGGGCAAAAGTGGGGTGAGAATAAAAACTTATTAGTGAAGCTTACATTGAATATAGACACATGGTGTGACTCCAAATTTAACTACAGTCTGGTACAGTTGCTGTTTTATCTTATTATCTAGCCAAATTAATAGCAATCATCCATTCTTTGAGGTTCCCAAGCTTCTTTCTGAGATAAAATACATAAATGAATATCATTAGTTGTATGCATACAACCAATTAATTAAATGAGATTTTTTTCCCTACAGTTCTTGAGTAAATTTGTTTTCATTGAGGGAAGAAAAAAATGAAGCAAGTAATTCTGAAATAAAGTATATTTGGGGACATAAACAGATATAGCTAAGGCCAGCATGATCATCTAACGGAGTCTTTGAATAAATCATGTGGAAAACAAAAAGGACTTTTAGAAGTCTGGTAGTGGTGTGTGTGTATGGGGGGGGGTTGTGTGTGTGTGCATATCGTGTATCTGTATGTGTGTAATATGTATATGTGTTTGTGTATGCACACAAGAATGAGAGAGTGACAGAAAGGAAGAGAGAAGAGTGGGGGAGGCAAAGGAGAAAGGAAAAAAAAGCAAAGAAAGAACGGGGAGAGAGAGAGAGAAAGAAAGAGAATAAAGAGATAATGGGTCAATGCTTGCCTATCACCTGCCTCTTACTAAAGGGTTTCAAAGTAAAGTTTCTTTCTAAGAAAATGATTTTCGATTCAATTTGAAAATTATACACACTGTTTCTACTATCTGTACAGCATGATGTCAACTAGGGAAACAAACAAGTAAATAAGTAAACATGCTGATTTTCCCGCATCTCTATAGCTAGTCCAAATAAGAAGTCATATAATGATTTGAAGTTTTCTACTTGTATAATAATAAAAACACAGAGTTTTATAATTGGAACCACTTTAGACATCATTGATTCTAACTACTTCGTCCATCAAAATAAACTAAATCTCAGGAAGGCAAGGAATTGGTAAGATTCCCAAGAAGTCTTCCAAAATTATCCATCTATGCATAATACTTACATGACTGAGAAGATAAATGAGTTAAGAAAAAAACAAGCCAAGGATACAATGCAATTCCAAGAACTTGCTATGAAAGCCTACTTTAATTATATATACATAACTGGCTATGGAATCTCTTTGAACCTACTGTGGCTCTGAGACCCAGTTTAGAACTATAGATTCGAGGTGAGTCTTTTGTCAGCTTATGTTCCTTCTTAGAAATTCCCCAACTCTCCCAATTCATTCTCAAAACAAATGAGCAGTCAGTCATTATCAGTATGAGTTGTCTTCAGAGTGGACAATAAGGCCATGGTGCTAGCCAAATGGCAGAATCTGAAGCACAGTTCACAATTAGAGCCAATTAGAAATTCTCAACATCTCCCAGGAGTCTCATGAACTTCATCCAGTCAGAGGAAGGGCAGGTTCTTCATAGAAACTGTTGAATAACTGCCAGTTAAAAATGATTTTTGAGTGGCTTCTAAAAATCTCTCTAAAAATGATCATATGGTAATGTAACTCAAAGTAGATAGGACCTATTGCCAACAAATGGACAAGTATATCAAATACCTAAGGTCTAAATGGTACTTGTGTTTGGCTACAGAAGCTTATCTTCTAATTTCTTTACAAACACAAACTTATTTTTGGAAAGCAAAATTCAAGGTATTTTTTTTCTCTCATTAAAGAAATTGGATCTTCAAGTATTCTCATCACTCAGAGGGATCCATTTACTACGTTGCCACAAATTGCTTCAGGAATTCCTTTTTTGGTGCCTTCCTTGTTAAAATTTTCCTCTTTGATCAGTCTGGAATAAATGGCAAGGTAAAATGAGTCTTTAATGAATGACTAAGAAGTCTGTAAACTTTCTAGCAGAAGGACTTCTTCACAGGCACTCAAGTGTGATTAAAATGGCATGTCAAAAATTGGGTAGCTGATCATTATGTGGTCATCAGATCTTAGGCCTCAAAGCATACATTCATCTAACTGCTGAGTTTCTCAATTGCATCGCAAAGTGATTAAATATCCTATTCTGAAGCAGGCCAAGGCTTAGTGAGAAACTCATAATTTTCCTGTCTGAACTTAATAAATTATTTCAAGGCATTAACTTTTCTCTGCCCCAAGGTTTTTTTTTTTTCTACTTAGATATCCAGATAAATAAGATCATACATGCTAAGTTGATAATCCTTCTCCTGAAGTCTATGATAAATTATTACACAAAACTATAGAAGGCGTACTGTTATAGTGGCATAAATCAAAGAATAGAAATTAGCTCAAATTCTGTTTCTAAAACTCATGCTATTTTTAATTTATTATGTGAAATTATGTCCTTTATCTTGTGTTTTTCTTCCCTATGGTTTAGCCCTGTTGTCACTGTATTTGATTGCTTATTGTCTGAATTAGGGAAGGGAAGGGGAACATCAAAATGGTGAGACAAAGACAAAGGGTGAACCAATGCAACAGCAACACTTAAAAGACAATATTTTGTAAAGTAACTGTACAAGTTGAGGGGGGGGTGATTGTGGAAGGAGTAAGGTAGGAGAAAAACGAGGGAGGAGGTAACAAGTTTGACAAGAAATGTACGCACTACCTTACACATGTAACATAATCCCTCTGTACACCATCTTGACAATAAAATTAAATAAAAAATTTAAACTCATGAGATTATTTGATTTTCTATTCTATTTTGCTGTGCTAGGGTTTGAACATGGGGTCTTGCACATGGTTATATAGAACTCTACATTTTCAAGCCTTCTAGTTAGCTTTTAGATATGTAGAACATTATTTACATTTTTAAATTTAGTCCCTTTATTTGTAACATAAGAATGTTGGCAACTATCATGTAAGTCATGGCTAATAGAATGGAATCTTTAAGATATGATGAGCACGATATCTGTGACATATGGAGGTATAAAATAATAAATGTTAATTAGTCCTGTTTCCAATTTACCCTTCACAAATTGAAAAAAAATGTTGAGCAACATAATGCTTAATATGAACATTGAGCAATCTGTAACAATTTTTTCTAGTAGTAGTCACTGGATTTACATAAAAATTGGCACAAGTAGATTTTTATTGCTCCTTAACACATGCATCAGTTTTAAGTGAAAAAGAGAGAATCTATTCATGGACATCTGAATATTCCTAACACCCATATTAGGTTTTAAATGCTTCTTCAAATTGTGTTCCAAAATACCATGAAAAGAATTACTACACAAATTTGTAGATAAAGTTCCACATAGACAAAAAATACTGTTTCTGGAGTTGCATTTAGATATCTATCAGGATAAAAGTCAAAATGCCTCTTTCAATAATTTTTATATCATAACATTGATGTCTTGCCTTTGAGTACTCAACAGTTTGGATAGACAGGAAATTTTCTTTCTACAGGCAAATTTGGCACAGCATGAACAAATGCCATGACATAGGGTTAAAATGAGCTTAACAGAAAGTTGAAGCATGATGTGATTTTAAGGAATTACAAGAATATAAACTAAAATATTTGTATTTTAGTAAGGATAATCTTCGAAGCAACACATTACTAGGTGCATTCAATAATAACTCAGGGTTTAATATTAACAATAGAGGAAGAGCTCCTATTTCAGGAATTGACCTTCTTTCACAGGGTGAAAATGTGTTCATATGTTCATGTGTTTAGTAACATGGTAGTGAGCACTTGTGAAAATGATATCAAACGTATCCATTATGTTTTTTATTGGCTTATGAAATGATGTATAGGTTCTTTATGTTTCTCTGCCTTGCAAGAACATGCCAGAACACATGTACTCTGCCACAGACAGACAGACAGACAGACAGACACACACACACACACACACACACACACACACACACTCATACTTACACCAGACTTGATTATGTTTTTATAAGCTGAAGACAGAAGCAGATGGTAGAAACTCTGAATTCCTAGCAACAGATTTTTTGGGACCACAATATTATTCTAGCAAAACAACAAAACATACCACTTCTGTAAACTCATCAATATATAACTCAATAATAAACCCAAACATTTCTACTGATTTACTGAAGAATTAAATCAGTGGTGATGCAAAATTAGTAAATATATCTTATTTATCATTACCCTCAGATTATTGTATTTTTCAAAAGAATAAAAAAGCAGTTTTTTATTTAAAAAAGCCCACAGAAGTAGTTTTGACTTTTAAAAGCAGAATTAACCATGATGCTAGTTTACCATAGCACAAGGCTAAATGTAACAACTAAATAAGAAATTTATTTCTTTTTAAATATTTTTTTATCTTGCTGTAGAAGTTGTCATTCAACAAAACAGTTTATGAATATGTCTTGATGGATGTCATCTCTTTCAACATTTTCACTCATCCCTCCCTTTTCACCCTTTCCCTTACTTACTCTTCTAAATTTTATAGGATATACATTGAATTTTTGAACATATTTCCCCCCTCATCTCCTTCTCATTCATCTACACTTTTCCCTTTGAACCCAACCCTTTGAAGTACCTACTTCCTAGGGTTTACTGTACTAAACTTTTTAAGGAATTATGTTTGAGTTATTACATATATCTACCTTCATAGAACTAATACATTTAAGTACACATGCATACCATCCAGTGTTTGTTTGTGTGTGTATGTATGTGTGTGCATGTATGTGTGTATGAATATATATATATATATATATACATATATATGTTCCACATGTGAGGGAAATCATGCAACCTCTATCTCTCTGAGCCTGACTTAATTCACTTAACATCATTTTTGTCAAGTCTTTTCATTTCTTTGCCAAAGATGCAATATCATTTTTCTAATGGATGAGTAAAATTCCTTTGTGCATATATGCCATATTTTCTTGATTAATCCATCCATTAAGGGGCATTTGGGCTGATTCCATACCTTGGAAATGGTGAATAGTGCTTCATTGAGCATTGTTATGCTGGTGGCTTTACTGTATCCTGGTATGTAGTCTTTTAATTAAATGCTCAGGAGTATAATTGCTGAATCATAGGATAGTTGTATGTTTAGTTTATTAAGAAAACTCCATACTACTTTCCACTGTGGATAAGCAAGTTAACATTGTCAGCAATAGTGTATAAGGGGTTCTTTTAGACCACAACCATGCTAGCATCTATTATTGCTAGTATTCTTAATGATATCTATGTAACTGGGGTGAGTCATTTCTTACATTCAAAGGTTTCTAGCCTTTTAAATAGACTGTATATGCAAAGATACACACACACACACACACAAATGTGATAGAGAGGTGGAAATAAATGGTGAGGAGAAAGAAAAGAAAGAGAGGGAAGGAATGAGAAGAGACAGAGAAAGAGAAAGCAGTAAAGAATACATTTTTATTCTCTAGGAAATTAGTCTCCACCAGAATAAAAGAATGAAATATTCAAAGACGAGATGTTTAAGGAGAACTTGATAATGCAATGTGTTTTTTTTTTAATAGTATGGCTTTTCAGGTGAAGAAAGATAGGCTAATACAAATACTAAGTTAACAGGTTGTCAAACTCTATATGAATTCAAATTCTAATAGAAACAGTCATCATAATGATCATACATGCTAATTCAATGAGTGGTCAGTGTTCATAAGCTACACATCTAAGCTATTTTAGGGTTTTCAACAATCATTTTCTTTTGGTAGCCTCTCAAAAGAGAAGCTATGTTTCAATGCTCTGTAAAATTTGATCATCTTAGTGAAGATTCAATTAAGTCTAAATATTCAAGAAGCAATATTAAAAATCTTGCCTAAATTTTAGATTTTTTATCACATATTGAAAAAAAATGATAAAGCCATATGAACATAAAAGGTGATAATGCTTAGATTCTTTCTAAATCAGATTATATTTTCTGTGCCTGCCTGTCATGCATTGTATATAGTTTACATGTGTATATTCATAACTGTTTTTTTTTTCATTTAAAAGTTACAGGGGATGGAGATAAAACTCTGCAGTAAAGAATTTGCCTACTAAGCATGAAGCCCTGGATTCAATCCCCAGCATCACAAATAAAATCAAAACAGCCACCAGAAAATAAAGTTACTTATTAACAGACAACATTTATCTAACACTTTAAACTTTTTGTAAAACCATTTTATTTTTATAGCCAAGATTTTCAATTTGCAATAAAATATTTGAAGGAGAAATATAAAAATGTAAGTAGTGGCTATGTTTTGGATTAAGGTCAGAAATTATTCTAGAGAACTAAAATAATGTAAAACTATTTAGCTAGGATGCCAGATGAATATTTTTGAAGAACCACAATGCCATAAATGAGTTTTGCAAAAATAAAAGTTAACTGTATACAATAATGCACAAGTTCTAAAGGGATATTTTTTCACTACAAATTCCTTTTCATTTATTTAATGTAACATATCTTTGTACTAATTTGGTATAACCATCTAAACAGGATGTGGTAAAAACTTGAAAGCATTGTAATGGAGAATCAGTAAGACACTAATATGATGATGTTGATAGCTTCGTATAAATAGTATATATGAATTTTTGTTTTATTTTATATTGTTATTGTAGAGTTGATATACAGAGGTTTTGCAGTTACATGAATCAGATAATAAGTATTATTCTTTTTAATACATGTCTCCCCTTTCATCACTCTCTCAGTTTTTCCTCTCCTTTCTCACCCACAAAAAAATCCATTTCATTTTCCACAATATGTCCAGTGAGAACCACTGCTCCATTTGTTTGTCTTTGTTCCACATTTTAAGTGCTCTCTCATACCTTCCCAAATACTAATAAGATAAAAGGAAAACAAAAACAAAAGGAGCAACAATGGTAATTGAAAAAGTGTATGTTCCCTTTTCGTGGTATTCATTCTATAGAACTTTATTTTATATAACCATCTGTACATAGTTTTTGAGCCTTAAGGAGAAATTTCAGCAACAGCTTTCTCCTACTAATTAAATAATCCAAAGGAATCCGAAACAGAATTCTCAAAATTCATGGGTAAACTTATTTTAAATAATTTTTATTTCATACTTTTGAGACTTTTTGCCATCTCCATTATTACCAACTTACCATTACAATGTTTAGTGATATTTTGATTTTTAGGTTTTAATCTGTTAATTTTCTTTAGACATATTTAATCATTTTGTCTTCAGTAGATGTTAAAATGGTGATAAATGACAGATTTTCCACCTTTGAAGCAAAAAGGATATCATTTATCTTAAATATATTAGCAAAGATACAGCCTGCCCATATTTCCTGTTAAGCTAATTTTTATGAAACAATGTCTAAAGGTAAAAAATAATCACATGACTTTATGATACAATATTATATAAGGAAAATCTCTTTAAAAATATAACACTGGTTAGTTGACATAACTAATTTTTACTATTACTACTAAATTGGGTTCACTTACAACTAAACATCTAAATGTATCACAGACTTGGGTTGCTCAATCAGACTAAAACAGATGAGTGTTAATTTTGAATCACTATTGTCATGCTCTATTACCTAGATCTAGGAAAGAGATGTTCATGTTATTCTCTTATGAAACACTAAATTATATGCTATTAAGATAAGTTTTGTGCTCAAATGTATAAAATATATGTAATGATGTCCACATATATAAATGTAGTATGAGGAATTATAATTTGTCTGGAATAGTAATAATCATTGTAGTTAACAAGCCAGTATAAATCTTTCTTTTATAGAGTCCCATTTTAACACTCCGACTTGAAATATGTTTTTCCATTCATAAGCAGTGACAGGACTATTTCTAAACAAGAACAACTTGACTGTATAACTCACTACATCACAAGCCTAGATAATTTATGATATTTATATCTAAGAATGCAGCTATATTTGTTTCTATCCAATAACTGCATCTCACCCAATAATAACACCTGCCAATAACTCTTATCACACCCAAAACAACATAGAGAGGATTATGACTTTAGAACAATTAGCTTGTACACAGTCAACATGTTTCCAGTGTTACCCTTGGAAAACATATTGCTAAAAGAGTACATGACTTCTTGTAGTAATGAGAATGAAGACAAGTGATCCATGTATTTCATCACTAGAAATTATAAGCTGCAAAGTTTCTCCTAAATGAACATAATGCAAATAAGCGATCTCTACCCAATTACAACAAATTAATTTAAATCAGTCTCATTATATCTTAATGCAGTGTTTCCAAGCATGAATTCAGTAGGTCAGATCAAGATGAACCAGGAGATATACTAGAAAATTTTCCAATGTATTATTGTCTCTGCTCGGAGTAAGTAATGTGATTCTTTCAGCAGAAACCCTCTAGAATGTTCATTACAATAATGAGAACTTGAAGGGCAATTACTTCAAATTTAATAAAAGAAAGGAAAATCATAAGCCAGCATCAGAATCACATGCCATATTTGGACAGAAAACCAGAGTATAAAACAGATTAAAGTGACAAAAAGCAAAAGGAAAACTCAGAAAAAAAAAACAGCAAGAGACCAGCTCTATTTGGGAGCCTGGTAAAAAACTGTATTTCCACCTGACCTTGCTGCTTCCTACCTCCATCGCTGCCACTTCGGGGTAGAAACCAGCAGGGCACTCTACTCAGTAAGAATGTACTAGGATAAAACAAACTCCTCAAAAAATATGGTAATAAACTAGGTTAGGATAGTCAATGGTTGTTGCTCTCACAAAATGCTTGAGATCAACAAGGGAGGAAAGATTTAGTTTGCTTTGTAGTTTTCAGCACAGGGCTAGCTAGTTCTGTGGGTTGATGAGACAGAGCATCAGAGCAATAGAAGCATAGTGGTAGAGCAAAGTTGTTCACCTCAAAGAAGCCAAAAAATGAGAGATAGGTAGGGCCATGGATAAGATATTCTTCAACATATGCATATCATGGTCAATTTCCTTCCCTTCAATAATCTGATGATACCATCAATGGTGAACCTAAAACCAAATTCATCTATCCATTAGGACATCATGTGATCATTGTTCAAAAGCACTCACTACAGAACAGACTACACATTCCATGCATGGCTCTTCCTGGGACATTCCACATCCATACCACAACAGATGGTAAAGATGTCAGCTGGAAGAGGCCATAAGTAAGGCCCATACTGGTTTTCAAGATGAGCAACTTACAAACTACAAAAGGTAGTGATTATTCAAAATTGAGAGTGTTTCTAAAACAAAATATCAGGCCTTTTCCTTTACATTCTATTTTTTTCATGTATAATTGAGCCCAAAAATTCATAATAAGTCAAAATTCATATTTCCAGGGTGGTTTTGTGATTGAAAAATAGTAGGACATGCCACAAACAGAAGGTTTGTGAATGTTTATGCTGGAAACCATACTTAGATATAGGAGAAACATAATGGCTAGTTTTATTTATTTAAATTCTAGTTGTTAAAAAGAATTTACAAAATTCTTGAGTGTGATCCCAAAAAACAATCCACAGTATAAGTTTAAAATCTTTCGTGAAGCATCTTAAATGACATGTTAGTTTACTTTATTATACACCTAAATTTCTTGAACAAGCAGGAAATGCTTTCTCTCTGGCTCTGTCTCTCTGCCGCTTTCTCCCTCTCTATGAGTAAATTTGTTCAAGAATTTGGTTCATATCATTATGGAATTTGAGTCTCACAATCTGTCATCAGCCAACTGAAGAACCAAAAAGATGATGGTATTATTTACCTTGACCTCAAAGACCCAAGGACCAGCGGTGTTGATTGTATATATCCAAGTCCAAATGAAAATGCCAGATATGATGTGTGTTCTGAAGGAATAAATGCCAATCAAAGACCTCATAGGGTCTATTAGGTTTGAGTTGTTCCTTATGTGGTCAAGTTCAACATGAAAGTAAGTTTCTAGGAAAGTCTCTATGGATAAGAGTCCTGGAAATTAGATATGTTTATAGAGAAATCTTTAGCAAGCAATGCCTAAGATGGTTTAAAAAATGAAAGTAATCATTTTTCTTTCTTGGAATCACCATCTGGGAAAATGTAAGACAGTATTTCTTAAGCCATAGCTACCACCTCATTACAAGCACTTCATTAGTGATTTTTCAGCTGCTTGTTTGTCTCTCTTCTTTCCACCTGCACATCCTCCCAGCCAATTTTCAATAACACTCGTCCCTTTTCCCAGCCCTCAATGTGCCAAGCACTGGACAGATTCTGAAAGGCTTTGCTTCAAAGTGAAATGAGAATTTTGCCAGAACCTAGCTGCCATGGAGATATCCTAGATATTTTTCCCTAGTACTCTTTTATCTGAATGGAAGCATTTTATTCGTTTTCCCATTTCTTCATTTTGCCTCTTGCAATGGCTCCAGAGCCATACCTCTTAATTTTTTGTTTAAGAGGAAATAAACTTCCTTTTTATTAACTTCTACTTGTGTGATGCAATTTAAATCTTTCTTTTATTTTGACGTCTATGTATTTACTTACACAGTTCTCAGAGTTTAACTCTATAGGCTGACTTTAGGTAAATCTTTCTGCTAATTCCTCAGAATTAGCTTCCTTTTCTGCTGGAAATGTCCAAATCTATTTAACCTACTTTATTTCGCTCCACACATTTGATCAGGTTTTTCAGTAAAGGTTTACCTAACAATCTGAAAACAATGAGTGTATTCACTTCAAATTGCTCTTAAAGCACCACTACACACCCATGTTGACCACTCTTCGTGCCCAGCAGCCTTTGAAACTTCTCTTGACTCAGACTGAGAAAAAGACAAGGCTGACAGTCTCTTCACTTTCTAGCCCTGTTCACCATCTGAATGGTGGCATGTTAGTAGCTTTGATCTGTTTCTAAATGCACTGATTTATTCTCATTTCTTTTGTACTTCATACCCAGAATATTTTCTCAAAACACAAATTTATTATATTCTGTGTTCCACCTCCACTTTGAAATATTTCAAGATTTTCCTTACTAGGCAGAAGGAATCAGTCCCTGTTGTGCTGATAATTGTTTAAGGATCATCAAAATGAGGTGGAGAAGTGTGTGAGGGGGAGGGGAGGCTGGATATTTACAACTCCTCCACTTTTTTTTTTTTTTAACATTTGTACAAAGTCTGCAATGTATACACTCTTACAGTGGACCATTTCAAGCCACCAGTGGTGGAGTTGGAAAAATGTGTATATAATTAGTCATGGAAGCCCCATGCAAAATTTCCTCCAACACATCTCTGTATAGGGGACATTACCAATACGTAAACCTTCTTCATCTGTTTTATCTGCCCTGTTGATAGTCATGAGGTTTCTTAGACTCTGTCCACTGTTTGGTCTGGACCTTGTTTAGTTTCTTAATTGTTATCCATGCTCTACTCCTGTTCATAGGTATTTTGTCTTTATCTATTCTTTCATATTGGAACAACTTCTTGACTTTTTGCCAGTTAATAACTGTTATTTTCTGAACAGGACTCCCCACCCCCAAATTGTGGCTACACTAATCCACACCATCTGACTGTAAGCAGTATAGTTCTAAGACACAGGAATTTAGAATTTATGAAGACAAGCCTATGGCAAATGATGAAGAATGGGGATGCCTTTATAGTTTAATAAGCAGTACGTTACCTAATCTGGGGCTAGCTACATGACTTGGCTAATTGAAGATTTCACTCATCCCATGTCCTCATTTCTGATTAAATTGTTTCTCACCTCAATGTAATAGTTGGGCTTGATCACATAAGGAACAATACAAACCTAATAGAGCCTGTGAGGTCCTTGATTAGCATTTATTCCTCAATATTCCTCAGCCCAATATTGTTCTTTGCCCCTTACTTCCTACCATGAAAATCTCCCCTTTTTCTGCTATAATTCTCAAAGTTGGTCTTTCAAATCAATTAAAATATCATATTGTTCAATGCATATCCATTGCAAATAGGAAAATTGAGGGGAAGGTTTGGGTTCAAAGGGATCAGGGGAATGATTGAAAGGGATGACATTGATCAAATGTGTCATACTTATAAAATGATTTGTGGAATGTTAACTCCTTTGTACAACCAGTTAGAGATAATAAAATATGATTTTATAAATGTCATTTTTGTACTAGTACTACAAAGTTACCATGTCAGAAAAGTTTATTGGTGTTAAACTTATTCCTGAGTAAAGCATGTCCGATTTTAAAATAGGTAGTAAGTAATTATAAAAATAATTTCCTATAAAATTATGAAAGTCACATACTGCATATGGAAATTTTTCTTTGACATAGATTTTGAGAAGATGTGCTTATTGACAAGTAAAAGTTGTGAGTGGAATCTTGAAAAGTTCTTGATAGCACTCCACACAGCACTCAGGAATGCAAGTCATTAGGTAAGTGATAGATTTAATGAGCTCACTCTTACACTCTGATTGCTAATATGGATGCTATGTATGAATGAAACCAAATAATTACGGAGGTTCTCATAAAATCACCAGTGGCATTTAGTAAACAAATTATGATTCCAGTGAACTATGTTATGTGGTTGTTGATACTTTAACATAAATAACCTAGCTGCACAAACACAAACATATTAAGTTGATATATAGTACCTCTAGATTGTGATTTCTTGTTTTTCCCTGACACAGTTTTCAATAGAATATCAGCTGAGTTTGTTTTAACTTTTTAAAAATCTCTGTGAAGCAGATTCTCTTTGTATCAACATCTTTTGTTTAAAACATGTTCAAACTTTTTCCACAGCATCCATTTGTTAAAAAATAACTTAAAAAAAAGAGACAAAATCTCTTTTATCAAGATTTCTATTTAAACCTTACTTTTAAAATGCCTGTTGCCTAATGTTTTAGAAGCTAGAGATATTTCTTTTGAAGTGTCAATCTGACTATTACCATGGTTTTGATGGTAATTATAGTAGAATGCCCATATTTCAAAGAGTGAGATCAGAAGTTCATTTTAATCTCTGCACTGAATGAATTTGGCAGTATTCCTGCGGTTTTAGAAGCCTGAATACTTATATTTGTAATGCATTTTGATGTATTAAACCCAGAGTTTGGATTTATGGGGCTTGTTAGAATAGTTGGTTATTTTAGTAAATATTTGGCACATTTAAAACATTGGGATTTACCATATTATTACAATTATTATTAGAATTTATTTTAAGAATATACATTATCAGAAAAGACCACACACATTTCTGTGCTAATTTTTAGAGTATACAACAAGTTGAGCAATATGTTTATATTTATTTTAAACAGATTTTTATGAGACATACAAAGAAATAATATCTATATTTAGTCCTGATTTACTGTAGTAAAAATTGCTGAACATATGCAAAAATTAACTAACAAAATCACTATGTAAAGCAATAATACAATAAATCACAAAGATGAATAATTATTAAATAAAATATCTATCCACAAAACATAGTAATTTCCCTTCAAAAGTAATATGATAGGAAATTAGAAAATCGCTAAATAAGAATGCATTGTATAGCACTCTTTAACCTAATATACTCAATCTAATTTCAATTAGTAGATAAAAAATTAACAATATAAGAAAAAGTGCAGATACTTTGCTCATATATTGATCTTGGCATCCAAGAAGAGTTACCATGAATGTTCGAGTGATATGTGTGTGTGTGTATAAAATATACATAAATATACACCCATATAAATGTATAAATAAAGCATCCATTAAACTGACAATAAATTAGCTTAGCAAGGCAATATCTATAATTTAAAAAATCAGGATGAATATAAATCATTTCTTAATATAATGTGAAAAAATAGACATTAATTTGAAGAACAACAAAAAATGCTTTTCTATGCTGAAATAAAGAACTCATGGCGGGCTGGGGATATGGCCTAGTGGCTAGAGTGCTTGCCTCGTATACGTGAGGCCCTGGGTTCAATTCCCCAGTACCACATATACAGAAAAAAAATGGCCAGAAGTGGCACTGTGGCTTAAGTGGCAGAGTGCTAGCCTTGAGCAAAAAGAAGCCATGGACAGTGCTCAGGCCCTGAGTCCAAGCCCCAGGACTGGCAAAAAAAAAAAAAAAAAAAAAAAACAAACTCATGGCATGGAAAAGGAAATATAACAATCATGAAAATTATTTTATAAGCAATATATTGAATTCAGTAAACTCAAGAATATCTGATAATAAGAAGTCCACTTTAGGATGTTCACCACATCAATTTATAAATCAATAAAAGCACAAGAATAAAATGGACATTTTATTTATTCACATAAAATATAATAAAAAGTTATACTGGCTGGGAACCTAGGGCTCATGCTTATGACCCTGCCTCCTCATGAGACTGAGATCTGAGGATCACATCCATCCACCTGGGCAGGAGAGTCAGTGAGACTCAACTTCATTTAACCTGGAAACAGCTGGAGTTGGAGCTAAGGCTCAAGTGGTAGAGTGCTAATATTAAGCAAATAAGTTATAAAAATTAAAAAAAACCTCAAATACAGCACTCAGGCCCTGATTTCAAGTTTCAGGACTTGAACAAACACAAAAATATTATACTGAAAGAAAAAAATTAAAACCACAATGAAAATCCAAAATCCAATTATAAATTTATGTAATTAAATTATAGAATTTTAAATCTTAAATGTATAGAATTAGATTATAAATAAATATCAAAGAGAATTTTTCAAAATTTATAAATATGTAAAACAATACACTCAAAAAACGACTCAAAATACTTTTATTGAACCAATGCCAATGGCTTAAACCTATATGTAATCCTGGGTACTCCTTAAGCTGAGATATGAGGATTATGGTTCAATGTCATCCCAGGCAGGAAATTCCACAAGACCCTTATCTCCAATTAACTATGAAAAAAATAGAAGTGGAGCAGTGGCTCAAGTGGTAGAGTACTACTAGCCTTAAGCAAATTGCTCAGAAGCAATGCTCAGGTCCTGAATTCCAGCCTAAGACTAATATATGTGCACACATACACACACACACACATACACACACACACACACACACACACACAAATATAACTATGAAAGGAATTAGAAAACAGTTTCAGATTAATTAAATAATTTAGTTTTTAAGTGCATAAAAATCAAGAGGGAAGTGAACAGATGACCATTTTATAAATATAACTACACGTAAGAAACAATAAGAAAT
Organism: Perognathus longimembris pacificus; assembly: GCF_023159225.1. Classification (NCBI taxonomy): domain Eukaryota; kingdom Metazoa; phylum Chordata; class Mammalia; order Rodentia; family Heteromyidae; genus Perognathus; species Perognathus longimembris. The sequence goes on along the minus strand of NC_063168.1, from coordinate 42,514,767 downwards.
ATCTCTCATCAATGACACAACTTTTTTATCTTAAGAAATTTGAAAAAGAAGAGCAAACTAAGAGTAAAGTTAATAAGGGGAAAGAAATACTCCCACTAGTAATAAATAGAATACTGGATGTTAATGAACAGAGAAAAATGTACAAACACAATGAAAAAAAAAACTGGTTCATTCCAAAGTTTAGCTCAAAGATTCTTCATTTGTATGTGTTGATTTTTTCAGGTAATCTTTGATTAGAAAAATCAAAGAGAAATCTTTGTTTAGAAAAATGTAAGTTGATACCTGGTACCACCATAACTGCAAGTGAGCATCACCCATGGGCCTTACTCATGATCAATGCTATCTGATTCTACACAGAAAAAACTAAGTTGGCCATGTCTTCATTGATATCTAGTCCTTATTTTCTGTTTGTCTTCAAAACAGGTATACAACATTGATCTTGTCTTTGTACTAAAGATATTGTGCACATCTTATTTTTATTTTTCCCTTTTCATCTATTGTTTGCTATTACTAGGCTTTTGGATGGGATTAGAGAATTATTCAGTACAGACTCAAAGTATCATCTGATCTACCTCTTTTATCACTTGCTTAAAATGCTTATTATTGTGTGTATTCCCTATTAGGGAATTTTTTAAAAAAATTTTAGTCCCATGACTTGTATAGAAATAAAATTTATCCTTGATGTCAAGAGCATGGTATTTTAAAAACAACTGAAAACATATGTGGCTTAGTCCATGAAAAAGAAAATAAGCTTGAAAGAGAAAGCAGTAGGGAAAAAAAAATGCCCATTTGAAAAAGCCTCATGTGCAAAGGGATTTAGTTACTAATGTCTGTAGAAATTATATAGGGTAGTTTAACAATATAGGAGAAATGTGTTTTATGGTCTAAGGTTATAAAGAAGAGGTAATACAGCCTAATAGTGCAGTGACTTTTTCAAGATGTCTAACTTATTGAACTGGGTTATTGAACATATTCTACAGTGGATTTAAATATAACATTATAACTTTACAGATGTAGTACATTAAAGTTGATAGGTTTTCAGTTCTTTTCATCAATGAGATTCTGATTATAATTATTGGGAAGCATCTATAGCAAATTTGGGGGTTACCCTGTTGTAGGGAGCACAGCTGACTCCATTTTGGCTAGGGAAATATGGTAGGAAATGTTGGAGGGAATAGAGCTGACTCCATCTTAATTATTAGGTCAACCTGACCCCCAAATTCTGCTTCTGTAAATGACTTGCTTAACTTGTTTGTTGCTTGCTCTACCCCCTGCACCAACCTCCTACATCTGTGCTATGCTTTTACCTTTGTAAACCGTAATTTGAGGAGTGCTCGGGGTCACAGTGGCAGCTCCTGAGTCTGCACTGGGTCCCTGGCCTGTCAGCCCGCTTTTCACTGTCACAGTTTCAGCTCCCAAGTCTGTGCTGCATCCCTGGCTGGTCAGATGCTTTTTTTCTTCCCTAATAAATCTGTAATATGGAGTTCAGATCTGCCCATCATTGGGTGTTGGGGAGTGTCAGACTGACTACATCTCAGATTAAAGAGAGCAAAAGCCAACTCTATCTTCACTAAGATATCCCTCACCTTATCCAGGGAAGTTCCCCTTCTCTGTGATAAGATTATGTAAACTGCTTGACCACCTGAGTAGTGGAAAGTTCAAGGTTAAACATGTGCCCTCCCATTAGTAGGTGTATCCGCCTGCATCTTGTGAGCCCAGCCAAATCCATGAGCCACATGTAATTAACATGATAGTTTGGTTCAAACAATTATGAGGCAGACTGTAACTCCATTGGCCACCTGCCTGTGACCTGGCATGCTCTGTAAGTGTTGTAACTTCATTGGCCACCTGTGTGTGGCAAGCTTGACCATGTGGTGTTTGCCTTTATAACTCCACCCCAAGCATGGCCCCGGCATGTGGTCCCAGCTCCAGAGTCTGGGCTGCGGCCCTGGCCGGCCAGCCTGCTTTTAAGAGTTGTGGTTCCAGCTCCCAAGTCTGGGCCATGACCCTGGCTGATCAGTATACTTTTTACTTCCCCAATAAATCCATCCTTTTATCATCTTTTTACTTGAGACTGTCTCTGAGTGGTGGACTCTTGGAGAGATGGGGGATCCCTCCCTCGGACCCCATTACATTGTGGTCTCCTCCCTTGGGGGGACACCATTATATTTGGTTCATGGTCCGGGAAGAGGCCTTAACCACCATCTTTTTTTGGGGGGAAGACGCCCAGCTGAAGAAAAGAAACCTCTGGAGGGGTAGTTGTGTGTGTCTGAGCTTGGTCGACCAATCTGTTTCTGTTTCTGTTTCTGTGTTTGTATCAGAAAAGTGCACTGTTTGTGGGCCTGCAACAGAGAGAAGCTGGACACAGGAGCTCTCTACAGCCGAGAGGTCAAGGGCCACCTTGACCCCCTTCTGAAGGTCCTCATAGTGGAGTGAGGTGCCAGACTTTGAAGTCAGGCCCCACCACGTGAACCCCATTTTAGAATCGAACCCTGAGCCAATCAGATTTGTACCTGTGTTCTAATCTTGCTTGCACAGCTGATTGTTGTAACCTTGTTCTTTGCCTTTATAAGCCCTGTGTAATCACAGCTGGGGGCTTCCTCCTAACCTCCGCTGTGTCGGTGGGTAGGACGAGGCCCGAGTTGGCAGCTCGTTAAATAAAGCCTTGCCTTGCTTTTGCATTTCGGAGTGTCTGAATCTCAGTGGTCTTCTTGGGGGTGGTCTTGCAACTTGGCACAACAGAGGACATGTATGTTGATCTTGTTCCTCGTTCTGTGTGTGGTCCTATCTGTGACTGTTCTCCATTCTGCTTTTGCTTGCTACTCTTTTTCTGACTCATCGACCCACCTGGGCCCATGTCCAAAACCTCCTAGACATTCTCTTCACCACTGAAGAGAAAGGCCAGATTCCCGGGGAAGCCAAAAAGCTGGAAGAGGAGTTTGAGCCTCATGAGAGGAGGCCAGAGAAGGGAAGAAGAAGTTGCAGAAAAATGTGGAAGTTACCAAGGGCCAGGAGAATATCGACAAGCCTTTTCACTTGTTCATGGACAAAAGGCTGGGGTTGAAAGAAGTGCTCCCCCTGGGAATTTCCAGGGCCTTGTGGTCTCTGTACCACTCTGACAGACAGCTTGTCAATGCCAGACATGCTATCCAAAACAAAAACAAAAACTGTGTTTCTGTCCTGTTTTGTGTTATATGTTTACCTGAATTCTGTGTTTGCCTTAGTCCTGAGTCGCTTGTTGTGTTCAGTCTTGTGTCTCTATATGGGAAACCAGGGGAAATATATCCCCTTCTTAATGAGGCAGTTGGGAGTGTGCAGGCATCTGAGGATATTGTACTAACATCTAGCTAAAGTTAACAAATTCAAATTGTGAAGTCCTGGCTAAAATTGGCCTAAGATAGTCAGGCTACCTGGTGGGCTAAGAGATCAGCCTCAAGTAACAGCCCTTCTTCCAACTGAAGTTACTTAAAGGATCAATTGATATGTAAAATGCTCTGGTAAATTGGGCTGAGATTAGTCAAGTACTGGCTGTGGGCTGAGTCTTACTCCAGGGAACCCCCTTTCAGCTTTCTCCAGCAGAAAAGTATTCCGTGTGCTAAAATGCCTTGCTAACGCTTAGCAAGCCCTGGAAAAATAGGGACCCGGTAAAATGCTTTTCTAAAAAGCTTTATCTTAAATCTTGACTAACTGTAAGTGTGAGATTGGCAAATATATCTCTTGCCACTGAAAATGTACTGCCCAATGTTCATTTTTGTGTCTTTAAGATCTTACTGCATGAGTGTGTGAGTATGAATGTGTTTGAGATGAGAAATTGTCAGCATGATGTAAGAATGGATGAGTTTCCAAAAGGTTTTGGTCATTACCAAAAGTCTAAAAGGATATTGCATTGGTTTACAGAAAAACAACAGTTAAAAAGAAATTTGGTATCTTAATGCATAGGCTGTTTGCACTCTCATCAAGCTATCCAGTTTAGCAAAAGGCTTTGGGAACTTAATTTATTTCCTTCTGTTAAAATTTGGGACTAAATGTCAGAAATTTGGATGTAAAGGTTTATTACTGTTAAAAGAACTGCTTGGGTTTCTCAAAGATCAAGAGAAAAAGACAGGAAAATCTGGGGCAGGCCTGTGAGCCTATCCTCTGGAGTGAGGGGTAATCTGGCAAAGGTGTACCTTAGCCAGTCCACACATGGTGAGACAGGCCCTATTGGGGAGTCCATGCATGGTGGTACAGGCTCTGGGGGAGTCCATGATGTGACAGGCTCTGTAGGGAGTTTACGCATGGTGGGACAGGCCATAGGGGAAGTATACTCATGGTGGAGGAAGGTAAACTGGCACCAAGGCAGTGGGATGAATATATGCCCATTCTGTAGAACAGGGCAATGGAGGCCATTCTTCATCCTGTCTCTTTTGTTCTTCGATGAATACTGGAAACCTGATGGTAAAGATGATTTGATTGGTATTTCTAAAACTGCTCCTTAGGATGGATTAAAATTGGAAAGTCTTAAGAAGAGGGTTTAAAAAGTTTATTTGTATGCTGTAACTTGACTTCTGTGCTATTTTGCAATTTGGATGTATTGAAAAAGTGAAGATGCTAAGTCTGGATTCTTATGTTTGTAACTCTGGTGTTTGTAATTCTTGCATTAAGCGAAACCTCAATTGAGTTCAGATATTTTAGGTAGTATCTTGGACTGAAGAAAAAAAATCGCTCTTTTAAAATGAGCAGACTGAGGTAATGCACGGCACCTGTGCCTCTAGGCGTCAGAGATCTTCAAATGCAGGTGAAAGCCAAAGTGTAAGTGTTAAAGCAGAGGTTAGTAAAAGGCTTTAGAAATCAAGAATGCACTTCTAGATATAGAATTTGGAAGTAAAATTGGTCTTGAATGTTTGTTTCAAATTAGATAAGGAAAAATCAGGGCTGCCAAGGTGATTGTTTAATTGCTACACCAATTTGCCTGGTAGGTTTTCTGTAAAGATTGCAGACATGCCACTGAGAAGGACAGATGATTTCACAAGTTTTTTTTTTTTTTTCTTTTGGCCAGTCCTGGGGCTTGGACTCAGGGCCTGAGCACTGTCCCTGGCTTCTTCCCTCTCAAGGCTAGCACTCTGCCACTTGAGCCACAGCGCCACTTCTGGCCATTTTCTATATATGTAGTGCTGGGGAATTGAACCCAGGGCCTCATGTATACGAGACAAGCACTCTTGCCACTAGGCCATATCCCCACCAATTTCACAAGTTTGTCAGACCTAACTTTGACCCATAGAAATTCCAAGTAAGAGTATGCTTAAAAAACTTGTGTGGACCACCTTGTTGCTAAGAGTAAAGTAGCATTTTGTAAGACTCATTGATCTGAAATCTGCAGTTTGAAGCCAGCCCGGGCAGAGAAAGGTCCCTGTGAGAGTCTTCATCTCTAGTTGTCCAGCAGAGTGCTGGGAACAGAGTTGTGAGTTGTGTGGAGCTCAAAGTGGCAGAGTGCTAGCCTTGAGTGGGAGAGCTGAGGGACAGTACTCAGGCTCTGATTTCAAGTCCAGCAACCATAAAAAGTCACTCTGGGACAAAAGTGATACAGCATCCAGAGGCAATAAGCCACTGCTGGGATGCAGACATGGTGTCATATCCTAGAGTCATGTGTGTTTGACTCTTCAAAAGTTAACTGGAGCAGCAGTTCCTAGGAGAATGGTTTGTAAGCATGCCTTTCTAATGTCCATTTCTGTCTACTTTGTAACTAGGCAGGAACTTGTCAGTCATCTGTGATAGAGTGTAGTAAAGCTAAGTTTGCCAAATGGGGGTATAGTTTAAAAATCCCAATCCCCTGCATCTGCTCAAAGCCCTGAGTGAATTTTGAGCTGGCATAACTGTTCAGGAAAGGAAGCTTATAGACCTGAGATCATGTCTTTATTGAGAAATAAGGCCTGCAAAGGTAATTTAGGCATTGTTAGGTCATTGGAGATCAGTTTCCCCAGTCAGGAAAATGCTTCTGCAAACCAGAGTGCTAAAAGACTACAATATTGTAGTTCAAGAGGATGTCTGTGCGGTTGTTATGTTATGCCAAGTCGCGAAACCACCACCAAGAAGACCACCGAGACTCAGACATTCTGAAATGCAATAGCAAGGCAAGACTTTATTCAAGTGGGGCCGCGGCCTGAGCCTTTTCCTACCCACCGACACAGCGGAGGTTAGGAGGCAGCCCCCAGCTGCGATTACACAGAGCTTATAAAGGCAAAAGACAGTTACAGCAATCAGGTGTTTAAGCAAGCAAGATTATTGGTACAAATCTGATTGGTTCAGAGTTCGAGGCATTCTAGGGGCGGTTAGAGTTAAGTATTCCCAGGTAGTTAGAGTTCTTGACTGGCTGGGCTCTAATAAGCTTGCCCTGGGTTTGCTCAGACAACAAAACGGGGGCTGCCTGAAAATGGGGTTTACTTCAACTTCTTCATTCCCCCTCATTCCTCCCTTCTGATAGGTAACTCGAGAACCAATCGTGGTTCTCCTTGCTTATTAGTTTGATTCTGACTGAGAATCGGTAGGGATAGATTGGTATTGTGCCCGCAATACCATAAGTTGTCGGTGGCGCTTTACTCAGTTGGTATCGGGTGTGGCTCAGGAGGAGGTCCAGTCTCATAAAGGGCCTTTAGCTTGAGCCAGATCTCTTGGTGGTCTTACTATAGGGCTCTGAGGGGGCGATAAAAGCTCATAACAAATGCGATTACAAATTAGGAATAACAAGTAGATGACATCACACAAGTCCCTTAGCCCTGCAAATATAGATACAGATAAACATAGTTTTACACCAAAGCCCCAATTCTGACCCTATTTATATTATAGCCAATTTGATTACATACCAACTTTATTCATATGCTCTAATTTTAAGACATACTGATACCATTTGTTACATACTCACTTTCTAGGAATTGTCTTTCTCATCTTTAACATGCCAAAACCTTTTAATCTAAAGGAAACATTTTTGTTTTCTCTCTCTAAAGTCTTTCCTTATACAGTTTTATAATCTGTGTCTTATAAAATTTAACATATCCCCACACACATCATCTTCTACTTCCTCACACCATCAGTGACTTACTGGAACATTCTGTGACAATTTACTTTTTAAATCCCTTTCTTATCCATAGGAAACCATTTCTCTATATCCCTTTCTCCAAGGCTTTCTATACTAACCTTCCCTTTACATTTCCTGGGCTGCTTTGCTGCTAGAGTTTTAAACTGTCTACATTTTCCCGTTTATCTCAACTACATCAAGGCAATTTACTGTGACTCCACCCACAGGCTGTTGGGGAAGACAAAGAGGGGGCGAAGGTCAGTCCAATGGGACTGCTGCTCCTAAGAAGCCAGACCAGAGCCAACTATCATAAGCCAACTATTCTATATCTATATTCTATATCTATATTCTATATCTATATTCCATATCTATATTCCATATCTATATTCCATATCTATATTCCATATCATGAGCCAACTATTCTAGAATAGATTTCTCCAGTTTGCAGTTCCTCCAAGTGCCTAAGGTTGGCCAGTGGCATCTGCAAGATCCACCCCCAGGAGGGCTCCATGAAGATGCCCCCAGCCAGTTTCTCTGTCCAGTTACCTTGGTACCTGGCACACCTGATGGCAGTTACCTCCCTCTCTTCTCTGAGGTCACACCCTAATTCATCTGGACACATTTTAATACTCTTGGACATACCTCCACCCCAGGCATAGCCTGGAAGTGACTCTCCAGCCTGTCATACATGCTTTGAATTTAGCAGCAGGCCAGTCTGCTTGAAAATTTCTTCCAATTTTCTTAATAGAGCTAGTTAGCAGATCCAAAGCACTTTCCAGCAGAAACCAACTGCGTATGATAAGAGTCTGATCTGAACATGTAGATTCTTCCAGATGACTGTTGACTCTCCTTGATCCTCACTCAAATGCAATGGGCAGGGGCCATGGTGGTGTCAGGCAGCAGTGGCTCCCAGTGGTTCCAGTAGAATGTCACACCTTCTGGGTTACCTGCAACTTTCTCCATAGACTGGTTAGAGAAGCTTAACCTAAGTTAACCTAAAGCCTAACTTTAGTCAAATTTCCTAGTATTTTCCTGATTCCTTCTTAAGCACACTAGCTTTTGCAGGCTGGCACATTACTGAAAGTCAAGACAGCTTTAGGCAATCAATGGCCCTTGGGTCATTTTGCCAGGGCAATAAGTTTAAATCAGATTTCCAATAAGGATAGGATTTTTTTTTTTAAACCAACATAGGCGGCTTGGCCTGTAACCATTTCTCACAGGTGCAGTCTATACTGTTACCTCTGTTTTCCATGCCAGTAGTTTATCCTGCCTCATCTTCCCAAAAACAACTCTGGTCCCTTGGTCCTAAAATGGGGGGCTGATGGGCGAAGATCACCCATCTTCTATAACTTCTTCAGGCTGACTCAGGGGCGTTGGCCTTACCTAGCCAGGAACCTATAACCTTAGTCTACTTTACCAAGGGGCTGCAGGATCAGATGTCCATTAGGAGCTTTACTCCAAACTGGAAATTACATTCAACATTTTAACTTTCAACTATACAGACTTCTTTTTGGGCTATTGCACTGTAGCCTTTTAACATTCTAGTTTGTAAAAGCTTTTTCATGACTGGCTAGGGAACTGATCTATGATTACCTAAAAAATGCCTACATTACTTTTGCAGGCCTTTAACAGATCTCAGTAAGGACACAACCTCAGGTCTACAAGCTTTCTTTCCTGAACAGATGTAGCAGCTTAAAATTCTCACTGCCAGTCAAGACTTTGAGTAGGTGCAGGGGTTGGGATTTTAAACTATCCTCTCATTTGACACTTACCCTTATTACCCACTATCACAGATGACTGGCAAGTTCCTGCCCAGTAGACAGACATGGCATTAGAAAGGCATGCTTACGAACTATTCTTCTAGGACTTCCGGGCTTTGATTAAGTTTTGAAAGGCCAATAGGAGTGACTCAAGAATCTGACACTATCTCTGCCATCCAAGCAGTGGCTTACTGCCTCTGGATGCTCCACCACTTTTGTCCCAGGAGGAGTGACTTTTCACTGGACTTGGACTCAGGGCCTGAGTGCTGTCCCTCAGCTCTCCAGCTCAAGACTAGCACCCTACCACTTTTGAGCTCCACACAACTCCATTCCCAGCACTCTGCTGGCTGATTAGAGACAAGTCTCTCACAGGGACCTTTCTCTGCCCCGGCTGGCTTCGAACTGCTGATTTCAGATGAATGAGTCTTACAAGAGGCCACTTTACTCCAATTAAAAGCAACAAGGTGGTCCACACAGAAGTAGTTTTTAAGCATGCTCTTACCTGGAACTTATTAAGGGCCAATGTTAGATCTTGACAAACTTGTAGGAATCACCTGTCCTCTGTGGGCCTGCTGGACACTGTTACAAAAAACCTACAGAGAAACTGGAATGGCAATTAAACATTTTGGTAGCCATAATTCTCCTTTTCTCACTTTGCAATAATCATTTAGGACAATTTTACTTCCAAATTTCAAATTTCTTATCTAGAAATGTATTCTTGATTTCCAAAGCCTTTTTTTACTAACCTCTGCTTTAACACTAACACTTTGGCTTTTATCTGCATTGAAAAAACTCTGAAGCTTACAGGCATTCTGAAACCAGGTGCCACCCTTTGCCTACAGGCTGCTTGTTTCAAAAGAGCCTCTCTTTTTTTTTTTTTAAACAGTGATAAACCTTAACATCCAAATTTCTGACACTTAGCTCTGATTTTTTTTAATCAAACAATTTTTAAAAACTATAGTTCCTGTTCTTTTAAAACATTTGGTAATGCCCAAACTTGATGACCATTTGAATTTAAACTTAAACTTACTCAATTTTACATCATGCTAACAGTCTTGAACATGTTCACACTCACACATGCACACACACACATACATATTCAAAAGATCTTAAAGCACGCAAAATAAGCATCAGCCGTACATTTTCCAGTGGCAAGAGTTATTCAATCTTACTCCTGCAACACCCAAATTTTAAGACAAAACCTTTAACAAATGATTTTAGCATTCTCCAGCCTCATTTTCCAGGGCTTGATAGTCTTAGTAAACATTTTAGCACACCAAATAATTTCCTGCTTAAAAAGGCTGGGTGGGGGTCCCCCAGAGTCGAAGGGTGATCCACTTTTCCTTCTTAAGGGCCACACTCTGGTTCTGAGCTATCTCCTTAACCTCCCTCCAGTGAGGTAGGATCGTGTCTAGGGGGATAGATGGAGGTTCCCATGACAGAACGTTACCCATAGCTCTGATCAGATGTTCAGTCCAAAAGGCTACAAAAAACAAAACAACTATAACAATACAAAAGGAGGAAAACACACAGGCAAGAACAAGAACAAGAACAAGAAAAGCTACGAGTTGGAGATGTTGAAGGCAGGGCTCCAGGGGTCCCCCTTCAAGGGTGGAGAGTCTGGGGCATCCCCCAGTCTCCCCAGGATTGCTGAGTAAGCATGTCCACTTCGACAACCCCTTCAAGAAATAAGCAAAAGCAAAACAGACAAACAGACACATTACAAGACAAGACAAATGAACAGGGCTGTTTTCTTACCTTCGGAGTCTGGAGTCTCGGGGGTCTCTGGAGCTATCCTGGACAAAACCCCAAATGTTATGCCAAGTCGCAAAACCATCACCAAGAAGACCACCGAGACTCAGACATTCCGGGGCTGCGGCCCAGGCCGTGTCCTACCCACCAACACAGCAGAGGTTAGGAGGAAGCCTCGAGCTGTGATTACACAGAGCTTATAAAGGCAAAAGACAAAGTTACAGTAATCAGGTGTTTAAGCAAGCAAGATTATGGGTACATATCTGATTGGCTCAGGGTTCGAGGCATTCTAGGGGTGGTTAGAGTAAAGCATTCCCAGGCAGTTAGAGTTCTTGACCGGCTGGGCCCTAATAAGCTTGCCCTGGGTTTGCTCAGACAACAAAACGGGGGCTGCCTGAAAATGGGGTTTACTTCAACTTCTTCATTCCCCCTTCAGTTAAAGTTAAATGTTGAATGTAATTTCCAGTCTGCAGTAAAACTCCTAATGGACATCTGATACTGGCAACCCCTTGGCAAAGTAGGCTATATAAGGTTATAGGTTCCTGGCTAGGTAGGGTCAGTGTCCCTGAGTCAGCCTGAAGTTACAGAAGACAGATGATCTTCACCCATCAGCTCCCCCTTAATATCAAAGTACCAGAGTCATTATTAGGAAGATGAGGCATGATAAACTAGAGGCATGGAAAACAGTGATAACAAATGGTACAAGATTGGAGACTTGCACTGATGAGATATGGTTCTTTAACCAGTTAATGCAGAAAGTTTCAAGTAACCCAGCAGAAGGTGTGACATTCTGTTGGAACCACTGGGAGCCACTGCCCCTGCCCATTCCATATGGGTTGAGATCAAGGCTGGCCTGAGAGACATCTGGAAGAATCTACATCTTCACCCTGAGCACCTCTACCGTGGTGAAAGCAGATGGGACTCCATCACATGCAGCTGATTCCTGCTGGAAGGCAACTTTGGATCTGCTGAAGCTGAGATTTTGGGGGGACATTTTTTCTGTGGTAACCTTCCCACTCCTGAGTTGATTGATTCACTCTTAAGAAAATTGGATAAAGCTTGTGTGGGAGGCTAGAGAGTCACTCCCAGGGGATGCCTGTGGTGGAAGGTGTGTCCAAGTGTATTAGGGTGAGTCCAGATTAGGGTGTGACCTCAGACAAGGGAGGCGGGTAGATGCCTCCAGGTGTGCCAGTTACCTACATAACTGGATGGAGATTTAAACAGGTGAGAGCACCTGTATGGAGCCCTCCTGAGGTGGACCTCACAGATATCACTGGTCAACCTTAGGCACTTAAAGGCACAGGAAGCTGGGTTGGCCTCTGGGTTAATGCATTTTCATTTGGACAAAGAATTGGGGCCATAAAACTGATGATCCTACGCATCCAATACATACCCCTCAATGTTAATGAAATAGGTCAAGGATTTGACTAGGCTGAAAGAAAAGGGGGAATATTGTAGGGAGCACAGATGACTCCATTTGGACTAGAGAAATATGGTAAGAAATGTTGGAGGGAGGGACTGGGAATATTGCCTAGTGGCAAGAGAGCTTCCCTTGTATACATGAAGCCCTGGGTTTGAGTCCCCAGCACCACATATATAGAAAACAGCCAGAGGTGGTGCTGTGGCTCAAGTGGCAGAGTGCTACCCTTGAGCAAAAGAAAGCCAGGGATAGTGCTCAGGCCCTGAGTCCAAGGCCCACGACTGGCAAAAAAAGAAAAAAAGAAAAAGAAAACGAAAAGAAATGTTGGAGGGAATAGAGCTGACTCTATCTTATTAGGTCAACATGACCCCCAAATTCTGCTTCTGTAAATGGCTTGCTTAACTTGTTTGTTGCTTGCTCTACCCCCTGCACCAACCTCCTACATCTGTGCTATGCTTTTACCTTTATAAACCCCAATTTGAGGAGTGCTTGGGGTCACAGTGGCAGCTCCCATGTCTGCACTGGGTGCCTGGCCTGTCAGCCCGCTTTTCACTGTCACAGTTTCAGCTCCCAAGTCTGTGCTGCATCCCTGGCTGGTCAGTTCATTTTTTCTTCCCCAATAAATCTTTTTCTTGAGACTGTCTGAGTGGTGGACTCTCAGAGGGACGGGCAATCCCTCGCTTAAACCCCATAACATTATTTACCCCATAACAACCCTATATTAAATTCTGAGGACATTTTTCATACTTAAATAGCCATATGTTCAAGACCTCTACATGAAATACTCTGAAGGATAAATAGAAGGTATCTTGGCACACTGTCAATATATTATTATTATTATTTGTTTTTGCCACTATTTTTAGGTACTGTGTTCCATAGCAAGAGAATGCCCTCTTCCTTGACAGTGTGGCTTTGGTGTTAAATATTGTCATTTCTCCTATCGAAGCTAAGTATATTTATTTGCTTCACAAATACTTATGTAGCATGCAATGTTTGCCAGGGACTCTTCAAAGGAATTCATAAATAATAATCATCAAAATTTCATTTGAGTAGGTATCAGTGTTGTCCAACTGTACAGATATAAGAAACTGCAGCATTGAGAATTAAATGATATGTATAAGGTCATAGAATGAGTAATTACAGGATTCTACTGTACAGAACTAAATTCCTAAGTCTTTGGGTTTAATTTTTGTACTACTTAACTATAAAATCATTCACTAAATCACAGATTTCACCATGCTTTTTAACATCTGTGCAATTTTTGCTGAGGGAAAAATGATAATCCTATTTACATGTTAAATATGGAAGTAATTCATTTTATATAAGGGCTTATAAAGATTTTGTTGGCATGGAAGATATTCTTCACATAATATGTATAAAGCATAAATAATAATCATGCTAAAAACTTGATTATTTATTGGCAACTTTAAATTCATTGAAGATCTACTTTCCCAAATGGGTAGTGAAAGAAGAAATTAATTTTTAATGCACTCTTTCCTTTCAAAGAATTGCTAAAGCAATCATGTGCACACATAAGTTTCACTAACAGACTCCAGGATGATAAATCACTTTATCTGGAAATCTCATAGTATTAATATTCCACCCATGGCTTGTATAGCAGCCATATTTGTGGAACAATTTGTATGTAAATTTTTTAAAATAAATTGATATTGAGTTTAGCTAAGGAAGGCTACTTCATATGTATGATTTACGATCATTTTTCAGCATGGTGCTTATCATACCGACATAAGAAATAAATTGAACAAGCAATGCAAATCATAAAAATTGAAAAAGTAACCTAAATACTCATGTACTGACACATGTTTCCAGAAAATTGTGTCTCCATCCATAACTTCTCAAATTACTGTTTTTTTATATGTATATAAAAATAATGGTGCAAAGAATTTTTGCCATGCCTAGTAATATGTCACAGGTATACTCTATTTACATGAAAAGGTGTCCTGGACTCCAAATTCATTATTGCCAGTTTAATCTTAATTGAATATATATATATATATATAAATATATATAAATTGAATATATATATATAAAATCTTAACTCTCTAAAGCTATTTTAATCTGCAGAATAATTGTGTAAGCTGTGTTCTTTGGCTCATCTTTTATTTAAATCAGAGAATTATTTTAGGAATCATGTTGAACTCTAGTAAACAAATAAATAAAAATGATAAGTAAATAAAAGTGATAAGTTATTAACCAGCTTCATAATGGTATAAATATTTCTGGATGTATTTGTTGTGAAGTACCTCTTATACATAGGCAATACACATTGTTTTCACACTAGATATTCACCACCTAGGTTTTTTTTTTTCTTTTATCCTGCAGTGATAATCCTTAGGAAGAAAACCAAAATCATTTATGATTAAAAATAATTATAAAACTTTGTCAATAAAATTAAAGAAACCCTGTTTGTATTGTTTATCCTCATTCAAAATAACTGCAAATACAATATGTTTAATGAATGTCAATAACAAATGCCTGTAAAGAACTCTTTTCTGGGTAAGTATTTACTAAAATCACCTTAATTTAGAGGAAAATATCTCAGGAATGAATGCAACACCCAAAGAATCAGTTTTAATTCAGTTGAACTTGAATTGCTTTTGATTTGGTAGATGTTTACTTTATAGTATTCTCTGTTCAGAATGTGTGTGTTATGTGTTATGTTTTCATTTTCATTTTCTCTTTGTCTCTGAGTTCTACTACTTTGTAACTAAAATTTGCCAGGATAGGTTCTGAACGAAGAAGACAAATGATTTTGGCAGGTTGCTGTCTCAAATAATAATAAAACAACTAAACGCCACTGTTTTAGTTAATTACAATAAGAACAGAATCCTCGGAGAAATGGGGATATAAATATAGATGGGAAAAATAATCAAGATTTTTCTTACTAAGTTAAGGTGGTCATTATTTTAGAATATAAATTGACCAAAATACTCCTATAGGAGGAACCAAAAATCTCAAAGTAATAAAATAGAAAAAAAAATGGAAAAATTTTGTATATTTTTACTTATAGTGAACAAACAACTGGATTGTTTTAAAGCATATTCTATATATACTAATGATATCAATAAACAGCAATTTATAAGCATTTACCACACACCAAAGATTATGCTAAGTTTTTCTTATATGTTAACTAGATCTAGGAATCTGAAAATCTGAATTCTAAGATGGTTTTAGTGTTTTTTTTATCAAAGACATTGGTGTTTTCATCTTATAATATAGAAATAAAACTTTCTCCATAGTCTTCACCATATTTCAGAGAGGTTCAAATATACAGAGCATGTAAAAACAAAAACAACATATAGCAAGTATGAGAAAACAAAATTAATAAAACTTATTGCTATTAGTATATTTCCATGACATTTTAATATTTTTGTTTAAAATTTTTTGTTATTCTTTTTTAATTTTATTTTTTCTGAATAATTATTTATTGTCCAAGTGATGTACAGAGGGCTTACAGTTTCATACGTAAGGCAGTGAGTACCTTTCTTGTACAATTTGTTATATTTCCATGACATTTTAATATTTTTGTATAAATTTTAAAAACAATAAAATCCTGTCTTAAAATCTGTACTGTAAGCTAAGAGTAAATCCCTGTAAGCAGACATTCATTATTTCAAGGTTATTTTTTTTCCCCACATATTCCACCACTGTCTCAGCTGTACCACTACAGGGACCTAGGAAATATCTGTGTATAACACAGATGCTTTACCTCAGACAAGCTCTATCCTTTACAGAGATTCTCAAAGGAGGAACATTTTGTGTTTTATAATATTTGTATTCAAAAATGACATTGGGTAGGAGGATAAACATTGTTTTAGAAATTTGGATTGTTTATACAAAGACGATCTTATAGTCACACACACTACAAATTTCAAATCAAGTTCATTTTACCCCTGTCTCTAGCTTCTGGGACTAAACTCAACTATCAAAGAAACCACTATATAAAATTGCCTTAACCCTATTAGTTTTGGAATGTATGGATATAATTCAATTTATTCTATTCTGACCATTTCAATTGCCTCTTGGATTAGCTGTTATTATCATTGTTCTGCAAGGGAATGGGCGCAGAGTGAAATGTAAATGTTTGTCACAGTGACAGTTTCTATAATCAGTGGTTCTAGTATTCAAATACATATGTTTGAGGCCACTGCCGTTTAGTTGTAGTGGTTGTGTTATTTTTGAGTTCTTATAGTGGCATAGTATAGTAATTTAAAATCAGGTCAGCCTAGAGTAGTTTTTAAAGAAATAAAAAATACTTTTGTTGAAGGCCAAACTTACCCTTGCTTATTTTGCTGCAATGCAATGCAGCAATTCTATTTCTTACAGTTTCATTTCATTCTTTTACAATGTTAGAGGAAACATACATCTATATGCATGTATGTACATATATGTATATATAATATATATGTGTATATATATATGTATATATATACACACACACAAATGCTGTTCTATCAATTCCCCCATTACTAAACAAGCTAAACTTGAATATAGGAAAAGCATTTTGAGTAAAACTGTAAAAATCAAGAAGCCATGGAAAGATAATTAGATTTTTATTTCCCACTACTTCTTTACATAGACTTCCTGACAGGAATCCAAATTTTCTTTATCAATATCTCTAGACAACCCAAAGTAAACCTAAGCAGGGAATTTTTATCCTTCCAACTGAAACCTATTTAATCTAATTACTTAGAAACTTCTCTGCTTTTATCCTTAGGTTATTTGAGAAATCCCAGTGCAGGGCCTTGTCCAAAGTGTATTTTTCTGGGCAAAAGGAAGAACCTAAAAAGATATACATAATTTTCATTGTGATCATTCAATTAGCTAATCATCTAGTACCACTGCTACATATAAAAATATTGTGATGGGATGTTTAAGATAGATTATATAAATTTAAATCTTGTAAAAGCTTCTATTTCAAGAACCATAGCACAGACATACTCTTGACCAAGACTGATTTAATGTTTCCCCAAGTTGATCTGACTTCCCTGTTATCAGGGACTCAAAAAATTTAGTTTAGGAATCCTTGACTCTTAATTTATTTCTTTGCTGCTTATAGAAATAATGTTCCTGCCACCCTAAGCCAAGCAATCACTTTCTCCAGGTTAAAGAAACAAACATTAAAAAATATAACCATTAATAGGAAAAATAAGGCCCTAATTGTAAGAATCTAAATTTGAGAAACATCAACTATCAAATGGATTAGGCCCACAAATAACTTACTCACATTCATCAACCTCCCTGATGACCTCCTACTTCCTGTATCTTCACACTAGCTTATCTTGAAAACAACAACAACAACAACAACAACAACAACAACAACAACAACAATAACAACAAAGCTCTTCTGCCTTTTGTTTGAATGAATTGGACTTCAGGTTCTTGCCTACCTTGTAATAGTTTGTATTTCAGAGTCTAGTGTTCCTTGTTTGCTTTTCTTTGCCCAGGGGAATTTCTTTGTGATAATACAATACTTTTGTAACATTTAGTGGACATTTCTCACTTGCAGCTATCCAATTGCTGAACTTCTCTGAGCAAAACCTCAAAACAGAAGATTGAAGACAAGGCATATTCTTCTAGGTCCCTGGCAGTCCCATGGGCCTCTGCTTTAATATTTACTTGGGCTACCACCTACTGGAACTCTGAATCTTGAGTGACTTATGTGCGTAAGTAGGGTACTGTTCTTGCATCAGTAATAGATACAGAAGTAGGAAGGACTGCTTTCTCTTTGGAGGTGGCAGTGTTACTAGTGTTACCAAGGCCATGGCTGTTCTAAATCTGTTTACTAGACGCATGAAGGATGACAGGGCTCAGACAATTAAAGAGTCTTTTCTTTTGTTTGTCATTGCTAAGTATTTGGAACTGGTTTTTCAATGTTCCAGCAATATTTTGCAATTTTAGAAACAGTTTAAATTTCTTTGGTGGCACTGGAGTTTGAACTCAGGTTTTTGCACTTGTGACAGATAGATGCTCAACCACCAGGTATCCCACCCACAAACATTCTTCATTCTCATTAATTTGCCAAATATGAGATGACTTTGTAAGCAAAAAGACTACCACAGTTAGAGACGACCAAGGTGAGAAATATGAGAATGGTTACATGAAAAGTGATGGACATTTCAATGAATATGTGACTGAAAGGCCCATTGCTAATTGTTTTCCTCAGCTGGACATGAGATAGATAATCAGCTGATTCCCTTTACTTTTTTATCCCCAGTTTCCCATTGTCAGAAATAATGGTTAAAAAAATGAAACAAACAAACAAAAACAGGATTCTGGGGCTGGGAATGTTCCTTATTGGTAGAGTGCTTGCCTAGCATGCCTGAAGCCCTGAGTTCAATTCCTCTGTATCATATATATATAGAAAAAGCCAGAAGTGGCCCTGTGGCTCAGTAGGTAGAGTGCTAGCATTGAACAAAAAGAAGCCAGGGACAATGCTCAGTCACTGAGTCCAACCCCAGGATTGTCAAAAAAATAATAATAAAATAAAACAGGATTCCATCCATCCCTGACATTCTAGGATGGTGAATTAGTGTCATATCCACAGGCAAACTGATAAAGCCTTTAGAAGTAGGAAAAATCACAATGGACTGAAATACTTAGGAAAACACTTCCTTGTTCAAGGTTTTCTAGCCTCTAATTTATCATTAATTATACTCATATACAGGATCTTTGGAGGTTATCTGTAGGAAATTTTGAAAAATCCAAGGTAAATGTTGTTAATAGATGCATTAAAAATAAATGGGAGTTAAAAGGAGAGGTAATATTTTAGAGATACTGTCCTGGAAATGATGTAACAGTCTGTACCCATTCTTCTAGTTATTAATCAACTTGTAATTAAGAGGGTGCCACAAGTTAGACATTATGTAATAGGTGAGACCAGAGATATGCCATGCTCTTCCTTCCCTTCAGAGATAAATTCAAGATGACAAATGCTGTGAGTCACATTTCTATCAACGTACATCTCCATCATGTATTCTCTGAGGCTGCAGAGAGCCTGTTTTTCTTTCCCTTTGTACATATGTCTAATATAATAATATTAACTAACCTTGGCTTTGTGTGACCTAGAAATATGGACTGGGGACTACTTTAGTACTTCTGACTTACTTTCATAGTACTTAATTTTCTCATCTATCAAAAAAGAAGTGAGAGTCATTTTAATGTCAATTCTTATCACATAGAACAAATGAAACACTCCATGTAAATGGTGTAGAAAGATGGTATTCATTGAATGTTCTGTGAATAGTCAATTATTGTATCTCTATTTTATGTTATATTTTATAAAGTTTAGCTCATTGCTATGACTCATTAGGTAGCATATGCTAGAAATGTCAGGAAGCCAGAAATAAATATTTTAGAGCCTGAGGAAAAATTTAGGAGGGACAATAAGTCTTGCTTGATAGTCCACAGATAAAGATTACATGAGCAAGCAGGTGCCAAGAGCTAGAGGCAGGACGAGAAGGAAATTTCTGATTCTGGAATTGAAGAGTTTTTTCAGAACTGCCCCCAAGTATGAGTTCCCACAGAAAAAAATACAATGAAGTCTGCACACAATGTTACTAGGAAACTAAGCCATGTAGGGTAAGTAACTAATATCAGTAAAATAAAGTCCAAAGTGTATTTTCCACAGCTGGAAGAGCTATGGGATTGAGACTCATGACCTCTCCTGAAGGTAAAACAAAAATAGGAGAACTTTGCCTTATGATTAAATATAAATTGCTACAAAGTTATGAAACTCATTGATGTTTCATTAATAATAGATCCTAAGAAATTTCAGAATCATGTTTTCTTAGATAAGTAAAATATAAACTAGAAAATCTGTAAGAAGACTCTTGTTCTCTCTCTTCTCCTATACTTTTTTCTTTCTCCTCCTCGTGTACATTCTCATTTTTCCCTCTTGTTTTGCACTTGAACCTTTCTCTGCATCAGTAATCCATCTACTGTTTCTCTTTGTAGAAAGGATTTCTCCACATTTCCATGTGTAAAGCAGCTACTCCCTATTTAAACCCAAACAAACAGTTCATACTCCTTCAGTATTTCCTAACTTGGAAATTCCTAGGAAAAAGAATCTGGTTGACTTGGCTTAGGACATTGTGGTGATTACTCTCTTAAAAAAAATAACGAGACTTGTCTGGGAATGTAGTTTAGTGGTAGAGTGCTTGCCTTGCATGCAGGAAGCCCTGGGTTTGATTCTTCAGCACCACATAAGCAAAAAAAAAAAAAAAAAAAAAAGCCAGAAGTGGGTCTGTAGCTCAAGAGGTAGAGCGCTAGCCTTGAGCAAAAAGTAGCCAGGAACAGTTCTCAGACCCTTAGTCCAAGCCCCAGGACTGGCAAGAAAAAAAAATAAAAAAGAAAAACAATGAGACTTGTAATAAAGACCAATTTCCTTAAGCTCATAATGATCACTGGAAAAGAATGGAACTTTGGCTTAATATCATGATAAATTTATTTTTCCTTAGATAAAATCTTGAGAAAAAAACTGAGAAACCAATTTTATAACAGTGCATAAAATAGGTTTGATTCATGAAGCTTCATGAAGCTTTGAAGTTTAGCTAGAAATGCAGTGTTATGTATGCTAAGTCTAGCTCAGATATGATTTGGCAAACATGTACATTACATGTGTTGTATTTAATTAGAAGAGCAATTAAGATAGAAAGCGAAGAAATCTATATGTATGGGCCTACAAACTATAGGATTTATTTTTCATTCTGAGGAGAGTTTTGCAGCAGACATTTTGGTTAAAAAAATTAGAAAAACCTTGAAGATCATTTCAAAGAACATTTATGTTCCCTTGAAATTATTTCTTAATGGGATTCTCAGAACTCACTGATGCTCAAGATGATTTAAAGCCCAAGATAGTAATATAATCACAGTGCTACAAGCACAGGCATTTGGTTATAAAGCAAGAAATAGAATGTCTGTTTGGCACCATCCTACAAGGAGAGAAGTAAGATTTCTGTAAAAGACCCATTCATATTACTGCGATTTAAATGAGCATGTGGAGCTTTCTTTTATATCATATTGATTGTTACTATTGTAAGACCTTGCTTCTTTAGAATGTTTAAAGGAAAAAAAGAATAGGTGTTAGTATTATTTCCACTTAAAATCACCAAGTGGATCTAGAAGTACTAAAGATTGAATGTATTGTAATAGCCTCATTGTTTAACCACTAGTAATAGTGGACAGAATTCCATACATGTTT